>NC_057800.1:402076148-402090722 GCF_018294505.1 Triticum aestivum | reverse complement strand
AAGTTTGTAAAATCCTACCGAGTGGTGAGCAACCCTCCCACTCGGAGGCTTAGCTGCAGTCTAGTACTCGCCTAAGTTTGTAAAATCCTACCGAGTGGTGAGCAACCCTCCCATTCGGAGGCTTAGCTGCAGTCCAGTACTCGCCTAAGTTTGTAAAATCCTACTGAGTGGAGAGCAACCCTCCCACTCGGGGGCTTAGCTGCAGTCCAGTACTCGCCTACGTTTGTAAAATCCTACCGAGTGGTGAGCAACCCTCCCACTCGGGGGCTTAGCTGCAGTCCAGTACTATGACACTCCAAAAATTTTGATTTGGTTTTTATCAAATTCTTTATTGTATTTGAAGGAGGCTATTTCAAATTTTTATTAAAAACCTCTCCTTCTCAAAACTTTTATGACAAATATTTTTGGTGCTCTTCTCAACCTTGATTTTTGGTCTTGAGAGCTTTTCATTTTGTCCTGACTCAACACAAATTTATTTTTGAAAGTTCTTGAAATTCCTTCTGTTAAAAAGAAACCCTAGGGATTATGGTTTTATTCTTTTCCCATTCAAAAATTTCTCTTTTGCCATGTCACATGTTGATATCTTCTTCCAAATCTACCTCCCTACTTTGGTTCAAGTCAATTATCCAACTCCAGCAAGTTCCAACCCATTTTTGATTTTTATTCTATTTATTTTATCCTCAAGACAATGTCTGTCATTTATTTTGGGCCTAGGTGACTTACAAAGGAACTACAAGTTTCCTTTTGAGTTTTCGTCCCAAACAAACTCCTCCGGCTAGTCCTTAGCACCCTCAACCAAGATCCATCTATATCCATTGGCCCATAGTTCGAAATTTTCAAAATATGTTTGCTGCAAGTTTGGACCTGATTTGCTAATTTTGATGAAATTCATTGTTTTTCTTCTCCAAAAATTCTGAGATAAATCAGGCACCCCCAGATGCATTGAGAGGTCACCTCAACAAAGATCAGCTCCAGAAAAAAATTCCACATGCCAAAAACATTTCATCGAACACTTGGCATGCACTGTTTCTGTCAAAATTCAGAAAAGTTCAGGATTCAGTGTCTGGGTTCAGTCGACGGTGTCGTTTCTTCAGAGCGCGGCATCAATCTCGCCAGTGCTCACGCTGGCCTCTTGCACACTGCTCGTCCTCCTTATCCAGAGCGCCGCTAGGTCGCTTGGCCGGGCGCAAGTGTCGGTGGGAACGTGGCACCTCATCGCCGGCGTCTTCTGCGATGGTAGAACCACCCGTGGCGGTCGACGGGGGGCCAGCTCTGCCTTTCGACGCTGACCAGCACTGCCCAAGCCACCCGGAGCCTCCGCGTGTCCACCCCCTCCCCTGTGCACGCTGCAGCATAGTTACCGCAGCCACAGAGGCGCAGAGCGCGCTCTCTGCCACCGACGAGCCCCGCGAAGCCGTTCCGTCGGGGACTTGGAGTACCACCCAAGTCAGGCCAAGTTTAACCCTTGAACGGAACCAATAGACCATCGCGATGTTGCCTAACCCCCTAATCCACATGACTGACCACTGCCTCGCCGTAATCATCGCCAGAGTTATCACGTTCTCAGGCAACACCTCGGACCGGCTATAAAAGGAGCCCTCGAGCTCGTTCTCGACTCAGCATCACTCCTCCACCACACTAGAGCCACGCCAAGCCACTAGGAGGACCTCGAGGAGGTCTTCTTCTCCGTCTCCGGCCGCCCCGATCTGCTTCGGGCTCTGGCACGACTCGCTCCGGTGAGGGCATCCCCGCCTCCCAAATCTTGCCAGTAACCTCCTAGTGCACTCAATCATCTAACCCGAGCCTCAAATTTGACGTCTGCAGCTTCCCCCGACGAGATCCACCACCTCCCGAACCGTTGTCCGCCGGAGATAAGGCCACCGCCGACGTGGTGCTCGCCGATGGCCAACTCCACCACCCTCAGGTGCGGAAGAGCTCCGTGAGCACGTAGGTACCCTTCGATCCCCCTTCCTCGCCGTGGATCTACGCCGGCGACCACCGCGAGCTTCGGGTGCCGGCGTACTCTGTTTTTCTTTTCAAATATTTGAACCTGACAGGTGGGACCCCCACGTCAGCCTCTATTCTGTTTTTCGAAACGTTTTCTGAAAACGTCTTCGGGCAAAATACGCCTCCCCTCTGGACTGGCGTATTTATAACTGAAACGTTTTCTGTTTTTATAATCTAGCCCCTGGAAACTTTCTGTTTCATTACAGAAAAGTCCCTAGACTAAAACCCTTATAACTTTTTAACAAAAGATGATTTTGACTTGATTCTTTTTCTGTCATCTTTTATACACACACGGTATTTACGTTAGTATGCGACTTTCTTTATACCGTAGATACCGGAGGAGGTGACGGAACCGCGAACTTCACCGAGCTAGACTCCGACTACTCCGAACCAGGCAAGCATGTTTGAACCTTTGATATGATGAGTGTTTCGCATGTTTGCTTGAGTAGTTTTCTCATGGCATGTTTATATAAGCATTTTGTGAATGTTATATTGCATGCAAGGCAAGCTACAGGTGAGCTTCGAAGTTGATATGTCCATATGATGATAAGATAACCTGATCATGTTGTGGCATGATAGGTTGTAAGCTGGTATTGTTAAAGCATGCCAGTCTTACGTCAACCGTGTAACTCCAGTGTTAACGTGGAACAAGTTCTGTTCCTGTTCGTCCCCGTCCGTGCCACCACATGCTTTCTGCAAAGAATGCGGTTTAGTAAGTTGCAAACCTCTCTCCTTGTACACACCAAATAGAGGGGCCGTGATGAGGGTTCCATGGCCCTAGATTAAAGCCCGTCATCCGGTCAGGGAGCATGGGTGTTTCCAGTTGCGACCGAGAGGGGGACACCCCTTAGAGCACGCGAATATAAAATTTGATCCCATGCTATTTGAGGTTGTAGCCTCCCCGTCTCAAAGTTTTTCTTGAACGTTGCCTAGGGTGACCCCTGGCAGCAGAATGTGGAATGGGTGTGTACTGGTCAGATGTGTTTCTTCTAAAAACACCGTAAACAGAACTAGTCCTTGTGACTAATGAAATCCGTTGGCTGTGGTTAAAGAGTACAAACTCTGCAGAGTCAAAACCATTCGAATTTCCATGTCCACGATCAAGGACTTGGACATCATCTCAATGTCAGAGTCAGTCTCAATATCGATCTCGGTATCAACACTAGTGTCAGTCTCCGGAGGTATAAGCAGGACAATCGAGAGTGGTAAACCGGCTGAACGTCATTCCTATGAATGGGCCAACCAATTGATTATTATGTGCTGAGTATTTCCTTGAGATGATTTAAATTTATGAACTAGTTGAATATGAATGATGAAATATAAGCCCTTTATGTGATGTCGCTCAGACGTCCGACTGTGGCACTATTGTTATTTACTTTCGATATAAGCCCTTTATGTGATGTCGCTCAGACGTCCGACTGTGGCACTCTTGTTATTTACTTTCGATATAAGCCCTTTATGTGATGTCACTCAGACGTACGACTATGGCATAATTGTTATTTACTTTTGATATAAGCCCTTTATGTGATGTCGCTCAGACGTCCGACTGTGGCATTATTGTTATTTATTTTTGATATAAGCCCTTTATGTGATGTCGCCCAGACGTCCGACTGTGGCATTATTGTTATTCACTTTTGATATAAGCCCTTTATGTGGTGTCGCCCCGACGCCCGACTGTGGCAATGTTTAATTTTATTTTTACCTTTCGAGGCGTCGCTTCAGACACCCGATCGGTCTTCAGTTATTTTTAATGGGATTTCGGGAGGACTACCGCCTGACTTCCTTTTATTTATCGTGCAATGCAAAATTTATTATTTGATTGTGCATACTAACCTGCTCATGTGCATCATGTTTAAATTTTTTATATCTTATGTCCAAACTGTCTTGCGAGTACATTCAAAGTACTCACCTGGCTTGTTGATTTGGCCAGATGTTGATGAAGGCGGTCTTATGGATGAAGAGTTCGATAGCGAGTCCGACGCCTAGAGGAGTCCCAGTCAGTCCCGTGCGATCCTGGAATTGGTCACTTGTGTTATACACGCTTCCGCTACCCAAATAAAATCATCGAGCCTCACTCCGACGCTTGATGAGTTGTAAGATACAGGAGTCATGTCACCCACTTCACTGTGACATATCCACCATCACTTTTATTACGAGTCAGTAGTTATGCCACCATACCCTTGTGTCATATCCGCCTTTCTGTATAATATCGGCATGCTTGTAATAAATTGTTGAGCATCCTCAGCTCAACCTTGTATAATATTTAGTACTGCTGGACTTCTGTATCAAGGTTTTGTCTGCCAGTAAGAAGAATTCTTCTGGACTGGTCAATACAAGGGTCAGCTTTTCAATAAATGTTTTATTGGAAAACCGGTCCCGACAAACTTGGTATCAGAGCCAGGCTAACTGTACGAAGCCACTAGGTGCATTCGCTAATCATTTATTAGCGTATTGAGTGCTATTTTTAGCATTTTGCAAATGTAGCAATTTTTTGTTGGTCATCATAAATTTATGACTTGACTATTCGGAATTTTTGTCTACTTTTGTAGATGGCTGGCAACGACTGTGAGTCACAGGTGTTCGCCAATGTTCCTGAGGGGTTCATCAAGCTTCTCGTCTCCATCACCAAAGTCGCGATCGGGCCATCGGCTCGCCCGGAGTTCACACTCTACCAGCACAAGATCAACGACAGCGTATCTATGTACCAGGCCGCGGTGCAATTCAAGGGAGGACGTTCTGAGACACGCCGCTTCCGATTTTTAGGAAGGGCCATGACTACGAAGAGGCATGCCGTGCAGATGGCTGCCCGTGAGGCAATAGCCCGCCTCCGGGATGTTCTTCCTTCAATGAAGACTCATCGCTACCGCTACCTCCCATGCCACGTGCCATACACTTGTCACTATGCATTTGCTTGCCCTAGAGGAGAGAGAGATGAGGCTATTGAGATGCTTGTTGAGTACCTCAAGGCGCTTGAGGCAGCTTTTGACAACCTCGTGGACGACCTCGTAGCTCCTCGTATGGATTCCATCCATAGCTGCTCCACCAACAGGAGGGAGCTCCTCCATATGGCACCACCACTGACATTCGTCTCGTCCTTAGCATCCTATACTCCTGCCATCTTAGCCACCGCTCGCCGCCTGCCTACCACTGAGGAGTTTGACCATGTCATTGCTCCTACTCCAGTCAGAGCTGCACCACCTGCCACACCCGTGCCAGCTCCGCAACCAAGTACTTCGCGCCTGGAGCCTATTAATGAGGAGGAGGTTGAGTCTCCGGCACCACTGGGTCTTGCCCTCGGCGGGCCAAAGGAAGTTTTCACCATCTCCGACTGAGTACGCATAGCAGCCATGCGATGTGCCAGCTTGTATGATATGTTTATATGTACATAGGTTTGGTGAGAAGTAGTTTGTGTGCGCATCATGTAGGAACTCGAAGAAGTGCACTAGCCTAAATAACATGTCAGGAATGTGTACGCGCATCCTGAGTGATGTATTGTATAATTACGGCTTGCGTGTAAGATATGTACTGAGCAGTCCTTCTCCATGCGCAATCAAGTATTTTCTTGAAAAATGTTGGAGTTCTTAAAATTTCCACCTTTTCAAAATTATTTATTTTTGCCACTCAGTTTTTCTCATGAGCTTTTGCAAAAATACCCCAGAGTGGAATATGCCTCATCCCTGGACTCGTTCTATGCCAAGTTCGCCAGAAGAAAATTATGGTACCCAGACAAGTAACAATTTCACACAGGGGCAGTCAAGTCAGCAAGGCAGCGAAATAGCATTCTCTCAAGTATGCCGCGTTTATGAGCAAAGCCAGCAGCAGCATCAATAAATGATGAACCATATTATCAATATGGGAAACCACCGTGAACCATATCAGCAGCACTCCAAATTGTCTGAACTACAGAAGACGCATCCCTCGACGTTCTCTCACACTGATAGACCTCTTGAGGCTGATGATTGGCTTCGAGACATTGAAAGGAAGTTAGTTATTGCACAGTGTTCAGACCGTGAGAAGGTACTTTATGCACCTCACTATCTCACGGGAGCAGCCGCATCATGGTGGGAGAATTTCCTACACATGCACCCCAATGAAAATGATATCACCTGGGAAGATTTTAGGGAAGGATTTTGTGGGGCGCACATTCCCAGAAGCATTATGAAGATCAAGAAAAGGGAATTCGATGACCTCAAGCAGAGAAGCATGAGGGTGACTGAGTACAATAGTCAGTTTACTCTATTGTCTCGTTACGCCAACGAAGAGCGTATGTCGGAGAACAAAAAGATGGAGAAATTTCTGGACGGTCTGGCACCAGCACTTAAATGCCAGCTGGTCGTACACACCTTCACGGATTTCAAAACACTTGTGGACAAAGCCATTACATTGGAAAATGAGCGCCACAGCTTGGAGGAATTTCTCAAGCGGAAAAGGGACAAGTCTACTCATGCTCGGAACAACCGGAACAAGACTGACCCTCAGAAGATTGGAGCAAACAGGCCCACAACCAATGTCCCATGCCCAATCAAAAAAATTCACGCAAGGGACAAGGATTTCACATATCACCCGGGTGTTACTTGCTACGCTTGTGGAGAGGAAGGACACTATGCTAAACAATGCCCAAAGCCAAGAAACTCGGCCCCAAAGCCGAACAACAATGGAAACAATTCAGCACCCAAGCGTAACAATTTCAACCCCAATAACAATCACAAGAAGGGTCACTTGAACCATGTGACCAAGGAGGAAGCACAGAATGCCCCAGATATCGTACTCGGTACGTTCCCTATCAACACAATACCTGCCACGGTTTTGTTTGATTCTGGAGCTTCTCACTCGTTCATTTCAAAGAGTTTTGCTTTGCAACATGATTTTTCGATGCTTCCTTTGGAAAAATCCATGATCATCAAGTCCCCCGGGAATAAGCAAATCACTTAGAGTTACTGCCAAGGTGTGGTTATTGAGTTTGGAGGACAAAAGTTTCAAGCAAACATCATTATATTGGAGAATAAAGGGTTGGATGTTATCCTAGGAATCGATTGGTTAACCACCAACAAAGGATTTATCGAGTGCTTCAACCGGACTGTAATTCTCACTCATCACCACGGGAAGACAATAAAAGTCGCAGCTCAAGAAAGACCAAGATCACGACAACCAAAGTTGAACAAAGTGGACATTTCAGAGCTAAGGAAAGTTCCAGTGGTATGTGAGTTCCCTGATGTATTTCCCGAAGAACTACCAGGCATGCCGCCAGACCGGGAAATAGAGTTCAACATTGAACTAGCACCTGGAACCACCCCCATCTACAAGAAACCCTATAGGATGGCACCCTCTGAGTTGGTAGAATTAAAGAAGCAAATAAAAGAATTACTGGACAAAGGATTTATACGAGCCAGCTCCTCACCTTGGGGTTCACCAGTATTATTTGCCAAGAAAAAGGATGGGACACTGAGATTATGCATAGACTATCGAGCAATCAATATGGTCACCATCAAAAATAAATATCCAATCCCACGGATAAATGATTTATTTGACCAGCTCGCACAAGCCAAAGTTTTCTCAAAAATTGATTTGAGGTCAGGGTATCATCAATTAAAAGTACGGACAGAAGATATCCCTAAGACAACATTCACCTCCAGATACGGATTGTATGAGTTTACAGTAATGCCGTTTGGACTAACAAACAGCCCCGCATATTTTGTCCATATCATGAACAAAGTGTTTATGAAATTTATGGACAAATTTGTTGTGGTGTTCATTGATGATATTCTGGTATACTCTAAGACACCAGAAGAGCATGCAGAACATCTCAGGATTGTACTGGGAGAATTAAGGAAACACCAATTATACACCAAATTCAGCAAATGTGAATTTTGGTTAAGACAGGTTGGTTTTCTAGGCCACGTATTGACCCAAGAAGGTGATGTCGTGGACCCAGAAAAAGTCAAGGCCATGCTTGGCTGGAAACCACCAGCCAACGTAACAGATGTCCGAAGTTTTATGGGAATGGCTGGATACTACCGAAGGTTTATTGAGGGGTTCTCCACAATAGCAAAACCAATGACACAATTACTCAAGAAGGATAAGAAATTTGTATGGACTGAAGCCTGCGAGAAAAGTTTCCAAGAACTCAAGAAGAAATTAACAACAGCACCAGTATTGGTTATACCAGACATACACAAAAGTTTTGAAGTGTGTTGTGATGCATCCCGGAAAGGCCTCGGACGCGTGCTAATGCAAGAAGGCAAAGTAGTCGCATACGCTTCCAGACAACTTCGAAAGCATGAAGAAAATTATCCCACTCATGACTTAGAATTGGTAGCACTCATTCATGCACTCAAAGAGTGGAGACACTTTTTGCATGGAAATCGTTGTGAAATATATACGGACCACAAAAGTCTCAAATATATTTTCACACAGCCAGAGCTCAATTTACGGCAACGACGCTGGTTGGAATTAGTGAAAAATTATGATGTTGACATCCACTACCACCCAGGAAAAGCGAATGTAGTGGCAGATGCTCTTAGTCAAAACCCCAGCTCGAGCAACGACCACCCACATAACTTGAGGCCTGAATTTCAACAGGAGTTCTCCAAACTCAACTTGGTGATGGTCACGGAAGGCACTGTGTCAAATTTGGAAATACAACCCACCCTTGTGGAGCAGATTAAGAAAGCTCAGCATGGACACCCCAGCATCGAAGGCATGAAAAGAAAAGTGAGTATGGGCAAGGCCTCGGAATTCATCGTAGACGATGAGGGAATATTATGGTACGGAGACAAACTCTGCGTGCCAAATATAGAGGACCTCAAACAGCAAATTCTAGCTGAAGGCCACACTGCTCCATATTAAATCCACCCCGGAGGAACCAAAATGTATAAGGACATTCAGGGAAGATTTTGGTGGCACGGTATGAAGAGGGATATAGCCACCTTCATTGCATGTTGCTATTCTTGTCAACGCATTAAATCCGAGCATCAAAAACCAGCGGGACTATTACAGCCAAATCGGATACCTGAGTGGAAATGGGATGAAATTGGGATGGATTTTATTGTCGGACTACCTCGGTCACCACACAGAAATGATGCCATACGGGTCATCACAGATAGACTAACCAAGGTGGCACATTTCATCCCAGTAAAGACAACCCACACCACTCAGAAGCTTGCCAAGCTTTATCTCTCCCGTATAGTTTGTCTACATGGAGTTCTAAAGACCATAATATCCGACAGAGGCAATCAATTCGTCTCGAAATTCTAGGATCATTTACAACAGGCTCTGGGAACTCAACTAGCATTCAGTACAGCATATCACCCCCAGACTGATGGACAAACTGAACACGTGAACCAAATTTTAGAGGACATGCTGAGAGCATGTGTCCTCACCTATGGAACTAGTTGGGAAGAAAGCTTGCCATATGCCGAGTTCGCATACAACAACAGTTACCAATCCAGTCTACAAATGGCACCTTTTGAAGCCTTGTACGGGCGGAGATGTCGTACTCCATTAAATTTGTCCGAAACAGGAGACAGCCGTATCTTCAGCCCAGACATGCTCAAGGATGCTAAAGAAAAAGTTAGACAAATCAGGGACCGACTCAAGATAGCTCAAAGCCGACAAAAGAGTTATTATGATCAAAAGCACTGTGAAGTCAGCTTTGAACCCGGTGAATATGTATATCTATGAGTATCCCCTATGAGGGGCCTGCAACGGTTCAAGGTTAAAGGAAAACTAGCACCAAGATTTATTGGACCCTTCTGTGTGGTCGCACAGAGAGGCACAGTAGCCTACTAGCTAGACCTACCCAAAGAGCTGTCAGACGTCCACGACGTGTTCCACGTCTCACAGTTTAGGAAATGCGTAAGCAACCCAGAGAAGCAAGTGTCACATGAGAGCATTGACGTGCAACCAGACCTCACCTATAGGGAACACCCAATAAAAATATTAGAAGAGTCTGAAAGGAGGACCCGTCAGAAAACAATTAAGTTTTTCAAGGTTCAGTGGAGCAATCACACCGAGGATGAAGCAACATGGAAAAGAGAGGACTCACTCCGGGTAGAGTACCCACACCTATTTGAGGATCAGCTGAAATCTCGGGGACGAGATTTTTCCTAAGGGGGTAGGTGTTGTGACACTCCAAAAATTTTGATTTGGTTTTTATCAAATTCTTTATTGGATTTGAAGGAGGCTATTTCATATTTTTATTAAAAACCTCTCCTTCTCAAAACTTTTATGACAAATATTTTTGGTGATCTTCTAAACCTTGATTTTTGGTCTTGTGAGCTTTTCATTTTGTCTTGACTCAACACAAATTTATTTTTGAAAGTTCTTGAAATTCCTTCTATTAAAAAGAAACCCTAGGGATTATGGGTTTATTCTTTTCCCATTCAAAAATTTCTCTTTTGCCATGTCACATGTTGATATCTTCTTCCAAATCCACCTCCCTACTTTGGTTCAAGTCAATTATCCAACTCCAGCAAGTTCCAACCCATTTTTGATTTTTATTCTATTTATTTTATCCTCAAAACAATGTTTGTCATTTATTTTGGGCCTAGGTGACTTACAAAGGAACTACAAGTTTCCTTTTGAGTTTTCGTCCCAAAAAAACCCCTCTGGCTAGTCCTTAGCACCCTCAACCAAGATCCATCTATATCCATTGGCCCACAATTCGAAATTTTCAAAATATGTTTGCTGCAAGTTTGGACCTGATTTGCAAATTTTGATGAAATTCATTGTTTTTCTTCTCCAAAAATTCTGAGATAAATCAGGCAGCCCCCAGATGCATTGAGAGGTCACCTCAACAAAGATCAGATCCAGAAAAAAAATTCCACATGCCAAAAACATTTCATCGAACACTTGGCATGCATTGTTTCTGTCAAAATTTAGAAAAGTTCAGGTTTCAGTGTCTAGGTTCAATCGACGGTGTCGTTTCTTCAGAGCGCAGCGTCAATCTCGCCAGTGCGCGCGCTGGCCTCTTGGGCACTGCTCCTCCTCCTTATCCAGAGAGCCACAAGGTTGCTTGGCCGGGCACAAGTGTCGGTGGCAACGTGGCACCTCATCACCGGCGTCTTCTGCGGTGGCAGAACCACCCGTGGCGGTCGACGGGAGGCCAGCTCTGCCTTTTGGCGCCGACCAGCACCGCCCAAGCCACCCGGAGCCTCCGTGTGTCCACGCCCTCCCCTGTGCACGCTGCAGCACAGTCACCGCAGCCAGAGAGGCGCAGAGCGCGCTCTCTGCCGCCGCCGAGCCCCATGAAGCCGTTCCTTCGGGGACTTGGAGTACCACCCAAGTCAGGCCATGTTTAACCCTTGAACAGAACCAGTAGACCATCGTGATGATGTCTAACCCCCTAATCCACCTGACCGACCACTGCCTCGCCGAAATCATCGCCGGAGTTATCCCGTTCTCGGGCACCGCCTCGGACCGGCTATAAAAGGAGCCCTCGAGCTCGTTCTCGACTCAGCATCACTCCTCCACCTCACCAGAGCCACGCCCAGCCACTAGGAGGACCTCGAGGAGGTCTTCTTCTCTGTCTCCGGCCGCCCCGATCCGCTTCGGGCTCCGGCACGATTCGCTCCGGTGAGGGCATCCCCGCCTCCCAAATATTTCTAGTAGCCTCCTAGTGCACTCAATCATCTAACCCGAGCCTCAAATTTGACGTTTGCAGCTTCCCCCGACGAGATCCACCACCTCCCGAACCGTTGTCCACCGGAGCTAAGGCCACCGCCGACGTGGTGCCCGCCGACGGCCAACTCCACCACCCTCAGGTGCGGAAGAGCTCCGTGAGCACGTAGGTACCCTTCGATCCCCCTTCCTCGCCGTGGATCAACGCCGGCGACCACCGCGAGCTTCAGGCACCGGCGTACTCTGTTTTTCTTTTCAAATATTTGAACCTGACAGGTGGGACCCCCACGTCAGCCTCTATTCTGTTTATTCAAAAACGTTTTCTGAAAACGCCTTCGGGCAAAATACGCATCCCCTCTGGACTGGCGTATTTATAACTGAAATGTTTTCTGTTTTTATAATCTAGCCCCTGGAAACTTTCTGTTTCATTACAGAAAAGTCCCTGGACTAAAACCCTTATAAATTTTTGACAAAAGATGATTTTGACTTTATTCTTTTTCTGTCATCTTTATTTTTCTGTCTAGTTTTTTTGTCATATTTATTTGAAAAAAATTTGGAACTACTTTTATACACACACGGTACTTAGGTTAGTATGCGACTTTCTTTATACCGTAGATACCGGACAAGGTGACGGAACCGCGAACTTCACCGAGCTAGACTCCGACTACTCCGAACCAGGCAAGCATGTTTGAACCTTTGATATGATGAGTGTTTTGCATGTTTGCTTGAGTAGTTTTCTTATGGCATGTTTATATAAGCATTTTGTGAATGTTATATTGCATGCAAGGCAAGCTACAGGTGAGCTTCGAAGTTGATATGTCCATATGTTGATAAGATAACCTGATCATGTGGTGGCATGATAGGTTGTAAGCTGGTATTGTTGAAGCATGACAGTCTTACGTCAACCGCGTAACTCCAGTGTTAACGTGGAACAAGTTCTGTTCCCGTTCGTCCCCGTCCGTGCCACCACATGCTTTCTGCAAAGAATGCGGTTTAGTAAGTTGCAAACCTCTCTCCTTGTACACACCAAATAGAGGGGCCGTGATGAGGGTTCCATGGCCCTGGATTAAAGCCCGTCATCCGGTCAGGGGGCATGGGTGTTTCTGGTTGGGACTGGGAGGGGGCACCCCTTAGAGCGCGCGAATATAAATTTGGTCCCATGCTATTCGAGGTTGTAGCCTGCCCGTCTCAAAGTTTTTCTTGAATGTTGCCTAGGGTGACCCCTGGCAGCAGAATGTGGAATGGGTGTGTACTGGTCAGATGTGTTTCTTCTAAAACACCGTAAACGGAAGTAGTCCTTGTGACTACTGAAATCCGTTGGCTGTGGTTAAAGAGTACAAACTCCGCAGAGTCAAAACCATTCGAATTTCCATGTCCACGATCAAGGACATGGACATCATCTCAATGTCAGAGTCAGTCTCAATATCGATCTCGGTATCAACACCAGTGTCAGTCTCCGGAGGTATAAGCAGGACAATGGAGAGTGGTAAACCGGCTGAACGTCATTCCTGTGAATGGGCCAACCAATTGATTATTATGTGCTGAGTATTTCCTTGAGATGATTTAAATTTATGAACTAGTTGAATATGAATGATGAAATATAAGCCCTTTATGTGATGTCGCTCAAACGTCCGACTGTGGAACTATTGTTATTTACTTTCGATATAAGCCCTTTATGTGATGTCGCTCAGACGTCCGACTGTGACACTCTTGTTATTTACTTTGGATATAAGCCCTTTATGTGATGTCGCTCAGACGTCCGACTATGGCATTATTGTTATTTACTTTTGATATAAGACATTTATGTGATGTCACTCAGACGTCTGACTGTGGCATTATTGTTATTTATTTTTGATATAAGCCCTTTATGTGATGTCGCCCAGACGTCCGACTGTGGCATTATTGTTATTTACTTTTGATATAAGCCCTTTATGTGGTGTCGCCCCTATGCCCGACTGTGGCAATGTTTAATTTTATTTTTACCTTTTGAGACGTTGCTTCAGACACCTGATCGGTCTTCAGTTATTTTTAATGGGATTTCGGGAGGACTACCGCCTGACTTCCTTTTATTTATCGTGCAGTGCAAAATTTATTATTTGATTGTGCATACTAACCTGCTCATGTGCATCATGTTTACATTTGTTATATCTTATGTCCAAACTGTCTTGCGGGTACATTCAAAGTACTCACCTGGCTTGTTGATTTGGCCAGATGTTGACGATGGTGATCTTATGTATGAAGAGTTCGATAGCGAGTCCGACGCCTAGAGGAGTCCCAGTCAGTCCCGTGCGATCCTGGAATTGGTCACTTGTGATATACACGCTTCTGCTACCCAAATAAAATCATCGAGCCTCACTTCGACGCTTGATCAGTTGTAACATACAGGAGTCATGTCACCCACTTCACTGTGACATAACCACCACCACTTTTATTACGAGTCAGTAGTTAGGCCACCATACCCTTGTGTCATATCTGCCTTTATGTATAATATCGGCATGCTTGAAATAAATTGTTGAGCATCCTCAGCTCAGCCTTGTATAATATTTAGTACTGCTGGACTTCTGTATCTAGGTTTTGTCTGCCAGTAAGAAGAATTCTTCTGGACTGGTCAATACAAGGGTCGGCTTTTCAATAAATGTTTTGTTGGAAAACCGGTCCCGACAAGTACTCGCCTAAGTTTGTAAAATCCTACCAAGTGGTGAGCAACCCTCCCACTCGGGGGCTTAGCTGCTGTCCAGTACTCGCCTAAGTTTGTAAAATCCTACTGAGTGGTGAGCAACCCTCCCACTCGGGGGCTTAGCTGCAGTCTAGTACTCGCCTAAGTTTGTAAAATCATACCGAATGGTGAGCAACCCTCCCACTCGGGGGCTTAGCTGCAGTCCAATACTTGCCTAAGTTTGTAAAATCCTACCGAGTGGTGAGCAACCCTCCCACTCGGGGGCTTAGCTG
>NC_057800.1:402067444-402075959 GCF_018294505.1 Triticum aestivum | reverse complement strand
GGGGCTTAGCTGCAGTTCAGTACTCGCCTATGTTTGTAAAATCCTACCGAGTGGTGAGCAACCCTCCCACTCGGGGGCTTAGCTGCAGTCCAGTACTCGCCTAAGTTTGTAAAATCCTACCGAGTGGTGAGCAACCCTCCCACTCGGGGGCTTAACTGCAGTCCAGTACTCGCCTAAGGTTTAAAGTTTGTACTTATCCACAAGGACGACAAGGTGAAGGTCGACCGCAACCTTCTCCTTTGGAGCTGGACCACAAATACAACGTACGCTCCATCCCTATCCGCAAGGACGACGAGGTGCAGGTCGACCGCGGCCTTCTACTCCGAGCTACGCCACAAGTACAACATACGCTCCATCCCCATCCGCAAGGACGATGAGGTGCAGGTCGACCGCGGCCTTCTTCTCCGAGCAACGCCACAAATACAACATGCACCCTATCCCTGCCCGCAGGGACGACGAGGCACAGGTCGATTGAAGTCTCCACTTTAGGGCTACATCCCAAAGAGCAAATTCCATGCGAAGGCAAATACGAACATATTCAGAAATAAGCCATGTTCAGATAGATCCTAATAATTATAGGCGACGGATCAAAAGTATTCGAGCATCAAGCCCGAAGTAGTTTAATGGTTACATCAACCACTCGGCATCCCGAGGCAAATTTAAGGCAAGTTTAAATCTCAAAGTTTGTTCATTCGGCAGGAGGAGGGCTGGCAGGTTCAACGAATTCGTCCAAGTCGATTCCCTCTGCAATCCGAGTGGCGGCAGATATGAAAGTCTCCATAAAGGATTGGAAATCATGTCTTTTGGTGTTGGCGACCTTGATCGCCGCCAGCTTATCTTCGCGGGCTTCCTTGAAGTGGACTCTTACCAAGGACAACGCCACGCAGCACCACACCGGGCAGAGGACTTCTTCCACTCTTGCACTCGACCAGGGACTTCATTGCGCCGAGTCATCAGAGACTCGAGGTCATTTTGAAGCATCGCCCTTGGCCAGAGTGATGAGTAGATCCGTGAAACTGCCACCTTCAGACGAGCGAGGTAACTTGTAACACTGGCGACACGTGATTCCAGTCGAAGCAGATTCATGGCAGCCTCATCGCTGACTGGAGAAACAATAGGGTCCAAACCTGTCTCAATCCATCCAGTCTCCTCGCCAAAGTTTTGGCAGAATTCTGCAGTCAAGGAGTTAGTGAGTTGACTGGACTAGACTAACTCGCAAGCAGTAGAGTAGTCAGATTAAAAGGAGTACCTTCCAGCATAAGAAAGAGCATCTTGGCAAGAGTTCTCAGATAAGCTTCCACATCATTTCTCTTACGAGCTGCGGATTCCGGCTTCTCATTCAGAGCCATCTTATCCTTCTTCAGATGAGTTACCTCTCGGTTGGATTCAGTGAGAGAGGACTTCAGCTTGTTTACTTCTTCTTCCAGCACTCCGACCGAAGCCAGCTTCTGGTCGGCAAGGGCAGTCTTATCTTGAGCTTCCTTCTGTGTAGCTGCAAGGTCCAAGTCCTTCTTCTCCAGAGACAACCTCATTTTCTCTGCAAAGTAAGCAATCGGATCAAACAAGAGATCGAAGAAATATTTTAAAGGACGATCGACGTGAACAGCCGACAAGCAGTTACCTTCCATACCAGTAGCTTCATCTTGAGCTTTCTTCAACTTTTGTTGGGCCAGCTTCAAGTCAAGGTTGAGTTGCCTCTGCTTCTCCTCAAATTTGGCGAACTTAGAAATTAGAGTACGAGATTTCTGCAGAAGGTAAAAGACATGTCAATCGACAAGATCAAAGATTATTTACTTCCGAGTGAATAAAACTTAAAAGTTTACTTAGACCCCTGCCGACTACCCGCAGTCGACCGCGTTCTTGGGGACTAAACCCAGCGGGGCACTTAGCGTGCCCCCACTGATTTAGACCCCACTCGACCGGTCCGCCCGACTCGAGTAAAAAAAAGAGAAGAAAGAGAGAAGAACTATTCAGACCTCGGCCGATTGCCAGCAGTCGACCGCGGTCTCGGGGACTACACCTAGTGGGTGCACTTGACGTGCCCCCACTGGTTCAGATCCCACTCGGCCGGTCCACCCAGGTCAAGTGGAAGAAAGGAAAGTAAAAAGTACTCAGACCCCAGTCGACTGCCAGCAGTCGACTATGGTCTCGGGGACTACACCCAGTGGGTGCACTTAGCGTGCCCCCACCGGTTCAGATCCCACTCGCCCAGGCCGAGTGGAAGAGCGCAAATACTAAAGACAACAAAACACCCAGTGGGTGTACAGATTCGACGCAAACAATAAGACATTGTATGAAAGAAAATATTTCAGGTAGCATATCCTAATAGAACAAGGTCAGTCGAAAGCCAACTTATCTGGACATTGGCCCGAAGAGCTGCGCTGGCATCGTAAGTAGCCTGGCTGTTCTCGTGCACCGTCTTCATCCGCTCCACCATCACATTAGCCTGACGGATAGCCTCCGCAGTGGCGTCCGACTGGCTTTCCGGAACATGGTACTTGGTGAAGAAAGGGGCAGACGGCCCAGATGCGACAGCTTGGAGCTCCGAGGCATGGGGTTGGGTGGCTGAAGGAAACACTGGTACAATCGATGGTGCAGGGCGCTCACTCGACAATGGGACAACAAAAGTTATAGAGGCCCCACCTGCATGTTCAGGTTGTTGGACAGTTGGTTCCATCGTCAGTCCCGGCTGAGATGTCTTGCCATCCGCTACTTTTTTGTTCTTTCTGGGCCTTGGGGCCACATCTTCATCATCATCTCCTTACACTATACACTGTCCGTGTTCACAACTCTTCATTTCATTAGATCTGAAATGCAATATGTGTCAAACTCTCATGCCTATATATATTATTTTTGTTTTCTGTTGGGCCAGTCCATTTGAAGAATCCTAATGGCCATCAGGGTTATGAATTTCTTTGGTGGAAATGATAATGTGGTTTCAAAATTTGGATATAACAAGAGGTGATCGAGTGTGAGAGGATATATAGCTCAGACTTGAAATGGTTTCTTATGTAACGAAGTCATGATCTGTGAGTTTTCTTTTGCTACTACCAAACAACCACCTATCTACCTACAGGTTATACTATAGTGAGAAGAGTCAAAAGGGCTGCCTTTACATTCTATGCTTAGGAAATGATTTCAAACTTCCGATTCCGCAGAACATGAGAAGGGAAACAAGGATGCACTTTGTTCACAAGCTAGAATTCATCTACATGCCATTATGGAGAATCTTTTAGGGAACTATACATTGGAGTGTGATTTTAGACCGGAGATTATATAAGTGATGCAATGTATATAAAGATGCATGTTATCTGTATTCAAGCGGCATGTTGATTCATGAAGATGTTTTCAATCATTTGTACGAGTAAGGAATTAGATGCTATGCACTTGATGTGAAATTAGGTTAGAATTTTTTTTATGATTTATGTAATATGTGTCTGTAAAAGATGTTGATTCATGACGAATGACATTTTCAATTATTTATATGAGTAAGGAATTAGATACTATGCACCAGATATGAATTTCGGTTAGAATTTGTTATGAATTCTACAATGTGCGTTAGTCCATGATGAACCAGGGCAGAGCATAACGCGAAGGAGCCACATGGAGATCGTGGTTAATTGGTGAGACATCGAATTCAGCTGGACGGAGTCATCCAGTATGATGTATGAAGGAGATGACCATGCGATGTGGACCTGAGCCTCCGTCCTGCTACTAACCACGAGGTCGATCCGGCTGCACCCGGGCTGGGGCGATGAATAAGACCGCGGAATGCTATTCTTCTGATCTTCCCCATTGGTTGCAGGTATGCTCCTGTTGGGTTAGTCTGATTAAGAGTTACGGCTAGAGATGATTCCCGTAGATAATGTGCGCTTGTGTTTTTCTCATGTAATTTATACTGTCTTTTTTCACCACTGCATGGGTGATGTAATACTGCGTTTGAGGAAAATTTGCATCACTTCTCTCCTATTTTGATTTGTGGGTCTACTCCATTAACTAACATTGATGCTGCATTTCCCTCTCTTTTTTCTAATTTGGAGTGTGGCTTTCCATAACGGTTGATTACTTAATTACTGGCTCTGCACTCTGAATTTTATGTCAGAGATGAATGGCACCCGACTGACTTAGCATGCAACACATTCTTTTTATTTGAGGAAACAACCAATGATTCTGTATTGCATGCTAAAAATTCAGATTACAACAAATTCATAATCCAATTTTTTTAATTGAGGTCAAAGTTTTGGTCCATGCCTTGTTTTGAGGATTATAATGGTGTATTTATGTTTTGAGTACTAGCACACATGCCCGTGCTTTGCAACGGGATAATAAAATTTCATGCCTCTAGCTCATTATAAGAATGGACCAAGACCCCCACATATCCATATTCTCTTGTATTGGCACGTGCCCACAATTTCTTTCAATTATAATTACCAGCATATTCTCTTTTATTGGCACATGGAAGTCAATAAGTTATGGTGTCCTTTATTTTGAACAAGACGACTTAGCTCAATGTGCCGGATGCGGAGCAGGCCCAGTATGGGAGTGATCGAACTCACGACCTCAAAGACCAGACCACACGTCTCTAGCCACTCAAACAAACGCGTCCTGTTAACCAATGGTCGAAACATTTTTATTTAGTTTTTTGAACTTTTCAAAAACTGATAACTATGTACTGCAAAATATACTTGGCAACGTGAACATTTTCCAATTTACGAACAATTGTTTTTTTGAAAATTCCATAGATTTTTGGACAAAGCAAGAACAAAAATTTGAATGGAACATTTCCTGAAATTCACAAACATTTCTTAAAAACATGAACCTTTTATAAAACCTACGAACATTTTTAAGTTGTGAACAATTTTTAAAAATAGGAACATGTTTTGAGGATTCAGAAGAGTTTTAGTAAATTTTTTCTTTAATGCACACATTATTTTCAATTTTTGAACATATCGCGAAAACAAAAATATTTTTCGAATTTGGAACATTTTTAAAATGCATTTTACTAAATATTTTTTTTAAATATAGTCATTTTTTAAAAATGGGAATATTTTTAGAATTTTGAAAAAAAATTGGCACACCAAAAAAATCCAAAGCACATTTATGCAATTCGTAACTTTTTATGAATTTTTGAATAAAAATGAAATTAATTTTTTTTTGAAAATTTTGAATTTCGGAAGAAAAAAGTAAACAAATAGACTTAGAATGGGAAAAATAAAATAGAAATAGGAAAGAAAAAGAGAATGAAATAGAAAAAGAAAAGTCGAAAACAAAACACAAGCATAAATGGGCCGCTGAGTTTTGGGCACCCTGTGCGTACCCGAAACTATTTACCGCGTTGTGCGGGAAATAGGAATTTTTGTTGCTACATTGGCAGGAATAAATGGGCTGACTTTACGGGCTATAGTGCGCGTGGCCCATGTATGAAATTCTGCACAAGTTGTTTTTCCTTTGCTAATAGACGAACATAGAAAGTTTAGTACCATCTGGGATATACAAAAATAATAATTTTTTGGCGATGAACGGATGAAAAAATCAGAGAAACGCACCTTGCTTTATTAGTAGGTATATATAAATATAGAATAGATATAGATAGATATAGATATAGATATGTATATTCGATACCCCGTGGCAACGCACGGGCAATCAACTAGTATATCAAAATGTTCATCTGGATGTGCTCTTCATTTTGTTCCACTGTGCCATGCTTGTTTGAGTCCGTATTGATGCCCAAATGACTGATGCAAGAGTGCTATAAAATGTTAGACGCTGATTCTTTGCAGAATATGAGCATTTGTCATTTTTGCTACATTTATTGTGTGCTGCATATGGACTTGAGCTTTACATGTGTTTTGGGCTATGCCATGCCATCTTTACAGGGGTGTATGCCATGTATTTTTGTGATCAATGTGGTGACTAGCACATGCATGCAAAGTAGCTCTCGTAATATTGCTGATTTCAGGGACTTAGAATTTCACTAAATCATTTCCCTGCTGTTATTTTTATGCCATGTATTCATGTTGCTACAGAGAGATCCATGCTTCTTTTGAGTATGTTTAGTAAGGGTGATTTAGACTTATGGTTATGCTCTATCCATTCATGCACCTGTTTGCATTTATGGAGTGCCCTAGCATGACTGAATCTTGCTCTACTTTTGCTATAAAATGTTCCTGGCAGATTGTTTACATGTTAATCAATTTTGCCAAGGATGTTGTAGTTGATCCATGCATACTATGAGATTGTTCTTACCATGGTTAGATTCATGAACATGTCTTCTTGATGTTGATATGCTTATCTTGTCATGAAATTCCTTGTGTTGAGTGAATCGAGCTCGAAAACATGCCTTCATAACTCTGTTTTGCCATGTCCAACTTTTCTGCTAAGTATGAATCTGTTAACGAAACTTGCTATGTTTACATGGGTGCCATCATATTTTTGGTGCCATTTTGGCTTATGGTCAGTAAGGGACTTTTGTTCTATGCTTTGAGTAGATTCATGCCATGCCTTGTATTGCTATGTTCTGTTCCTGTAGCATATTGTTATCTTGCTCTAAACATTGCTTCCTGATGTTAATTCCTGACATGTTAATAATTTCACAAAGTCTGTGATGCTGATATCTTTTGCACTTTTGCCTTGCATGTTTGAACCTGCTCTTGTGTGATTTATCCATATCTCAGTGTTCATCTTTTGTCAAGCATCTTGAGTAGAACACTGTAATGTGCTTTGTTGTTATGTTGGAGTGCAGTAGTTTAGTTTCTTGTTGCATTCTAGATGGCATCGTGCTGTTAATCGCAGAATTGTGCCATTATTGTTTTGCTTGCCATTTGCAAACCGTGCATCCGATTCCGGTGATATTTATACCGTTTTTGACCGAAATCAACTCATCTTTCCAGTGGCACACTTGGTTTTCTAAGTTGAGGCCTGGTTCAATCTTTTCCTTCCGGAGCACGCATATGCATTGCATATCACATCCCGCATATTATGTCATGTTTTGCATCATGTTGCTTGCGCATTGCACCGTGGTTGATTGCGGTTTCCTTTGCTTGTGTTCTTTCCTTGGGTAGAGTCGAGAGACGAGTTCGTGATCGAGGAACCCGTTGAGTACGCTTACGAGGATCAGGCTTTCGTCAACTCGGATAACTTTGCAGTCAAGATGACCATACCCTCGAAATCACTTCTATCTTTGCTTGCTAGTTGTTCGCTCTATTTTCTATGCCGTGATGCCTACCACCTACTATATCATGCCTCCCATATTTCCATGCCAAGCCTCTAACCCACCTTTCCTAGCAAACCGTTGTTTAGCTATGTTACCGCTTTGCTCAGCCCCTCTTATAGCGTTGCTAGTTGCCGGTGAAGATGGAGTTTGTTCCTTGTTGGAACATGGATATTGTTGGGATATCAATATTATATCTTGTTTACTTTAATGCATCTATATACTTGGTAATGGGTGGAAGGATCGGCCTAATGCCTGGTGTTTTGTTCCACTCTTGACGCCCTAGTTTCCGTCATACCGGTGCTATGTTCCTTGATTTTGCGTTCCTTACGCGGTTGGGTGTTATGGGAACCCCTTGACAGTTCACTTTGAATAAAACTCCTCCAGCAAGGCCCAACCTTGGTTTTACCATTTTCCTACATACCACCATATACCTTCCCTTGGGTTCTGCGAACTCAAGGGTCATCTTATTTTTAACCCCCCCCCCCGGGCCAGTGCAACTCTGAGTGTTGGTCCGAACCGAGCCGCCTGCGGGCACTACAAAAAAAAGACACATCCATGACATTTTGGGCCGAACGAATTGTTTTTTGTCATACATATGACACTTCTATGATGATAATTGTGACAAAACCCGGTATCATCATAGATGTGGTGGGCTCCTACTTCTATGATAAAAAATCATGACAGAAAATGGGATTTTTCGTCCTGGGCGGGCCGGAGACGCAGCTGCATGACATTCTTTAGGCCGTCCATGACGGAAAAAACCATGGTAGAAGCGAGGGGGAGGAAAATTTCGGGGAGTTCCCGGTTACGGTGGGAGGTCGGGGGCCGAGCGATGCGCGTTTCTCTCGTACACGTACGCGCGTGTGTGCAAGGCGTTGGCTCTAACTGAACCCGAGTGAGGCATTGGGCTCTAACTAAACCCGAGCGATTGCATTGCAGGCTACGCGTTACTGAACCCGAGCGATCGATCAATGGCTGTTAACTGAACCCGATCGAGTGATTCCTTGGCTACTGCTGCTAAGTGAAGCCGATCGATGGGATGAACAGTGAGCGTTGCGTTGGGGGGGGGGGTTGGATGAATAGTGAGCGGTGGCGTTGCCTCTGGATGAACAGAACCCCGTGGTGTGGTGGAGGGCTGGATGAACAGTAGACGGTGGAGGGGTGCCCGTGGAGGGGTGGATGAACAGGACCCCGTGGTGTGGAGGGCAGGATGAACAGTAGATGGTGGAGGGGTGCCCGTGGAGGGGTGGTTGAACAGGACCCCGTGGTGTGGAGGGCTGGATGAACAGTAGACGGTGGAGG
>NC_057800.1:401874150-402067121 GCF_018294505.1 Triticum aestivum | reverse complement strand
TGAAGGCTGGAGGGGGTCGACGGTGGAGATGAACAATATCCCGTGCAGTCCCGTTTTGCGGTACGCCACACCCCTCCCGATGAACAGGACCCCTGTTTCAATCGTCGCGCTCCAACACAAGTCCGTTTCCTCCGTTTTGCGGTACGCCACACCCCTCCCGATCAACAGGACCCCCGTTTCGACCGTAGGAGGTCCGTTTCCTCCGTTTTGCGGTACGCCACACCCCTCCCAATCAACAGGACCCCCGTTTCGACCGTAGGAGGTCCGTTTCCTCCGTTGTGCGGTACGCCAGGCCTCGTTTCCATCACCTCTTCCGTCCAAGCCCTCCCGATGAACACGACCACGCATTCCGTTCCGACCCAGCCGCGTTGCCTCCCGATGAACACGATGCGTTCCGTTGCCTCCCCATGAACACAACGACGACGCTGTTTCTCCGTTCCGACCCAGCCATGTACACGAGCCCTCGCCGTACGTATGCGCGAGTAGGCGTTCGAGACCCCGCCCGTATGTACACATACATGGCCGTATTTTCTTTCTTGCACCCTGGCCGCCTCTACTATGACACGTGCGCGCCTCTACATCCACCAGTATATATGTACGTACACGTTCGCGACCAGAATGACAATGCCACATACGCTTCGACCAGGTGGGTCCCGACTGTCAGGCACTTCCTTGCCTGTGAAGATGTAGCTGGTGGGTCCCAGCAGTCAGGGGGCGAATCGTTTTTTTTGCCCGGACGCACTTCCTTGCGTGCGAAGATGTAGCTGGTGGGTCCCAGCAGTCGGGGGGCTGGTGGGTCCCAGCAGTCAGGGGGCGAATCGTTTTGTTTTTTTTTGCCCGGACGCACTTCCTTGCGTGCGAAGATGTAGCTGGTGGGTCCCAGCAGTCAGGGGGCGAATCATTTTTTTGCCCGGACGCACTTCCTTGCATGCGAAGGTGTAGCTGGTGGGTCCTAGCAATCAAGGGGGAAACGGTTTTTTCGCGAAATACGGTGGCCCATACGACGGGTCCCTTCTGTCAGGTGGAGGAATCATTATTTTCCACGTAATAAGGAGGCACTTCCTTGCTGCCGCCGTGGACCCAGCTGTCAGCCTCTCCACGTACAGTCCACGTCCGATGGAAGTCGTTCCTTGACTATGTTGACCACGCCGCGCCGAGAGCACCAGGGCAGTGGACAACGGCGAGGCCTAGGAAGGGGACGACACGGAGTCAGTGAAGACTCGGTAGTTGTTTCCCACGTGGAGGGGAGTATGACTGTACGAGGGTTTACTGGTTCGTCTGCCATCGCTAGAGAATAACAGCAGGTGTGGGTGAGTAGAGGGATGGCTAGGCCAGCGATGGGAGTACGATCGGGCGGCGAGGCATGCGCGGCAGCACAACCGGCCGCGAGGAGGAGGGAGCAGGCAGTCCCGCCGACGCTTGTTTGAGCGGCTGGAGCAGGAAGAGCAAAGATTGAAGAAGCACAATGGTTGAGGGAGTCCTGGATTAGGGGGTGTCCGGATAGCCGGACTATAACCTTTGGCCGAACTCTTGGAGTATGAACATACAAGATTGAAGACTTCGTCCCGTGTCCGGATGGGACTTTCCTTGGTGAGGAAGGCAAGCTTGGCAATACGGATATTAGATCTCCTCCCATTCTAACCGACTCTGTGTAACCCTAGCCCTCTCCGGTGTCTATATAAACCGGAGGGTTTTAGAACATAGGACGAACATACAATCATACCATAGGCTAGCCTCTAGGGTTTAGCCTCTCCGATCTCGTGGTAGATCTACTCTCATACTACCCATATCATCAATATTAATCAAGCAGGACGTAGGGTTTTACCTCCATCAAGAGGGCCCGAACCTGGGTAAAACATTGTGTCCCCTGGCTCCTGTTACCATCCGGCCTAGACGCACAGTTCGCGACCCCCTACCCGAGATCCGCCGGTTTTGACACCGACATTTGTGCTTTCATTGAGAGTTCCTCTGTGTTGTCACCTTTAGGCCCGATGGATCCTCCGATCTTCAACAACGATGTGGTCCAGGGTGAGACCTTTCTCCCCAGACAGATCTTCGTATTCGGCGACTTTGCACTACGGGCTAATTCGCTTGGCCATCTAGAGCAGATCGAAAGCTACGCCCCTGGCCATCAGGTCAGATTTGGAAGTTTGAATTACACGGCTGACATCCGCAGAGACTTGATCTTCGACAGATTTGAGCCACAGCCGAGTGTGCTGCACTGTCACGATGGGTATGACCTAGCTCTGCCGCCGAACAGTGCCCTGGAAGCCGCGCCCGCATCGGCTCCGACCCTTAGCTCAGAGCCAACTGCGTCGATCGAGGACAGGTGGCTAGACCCCGCCTCGGGGGCTGCAGTCTCAGCGGCGATCGAGCCGAACACCAACCTTACCCTCTGCGAAGCCCGTGATTCCAGGGTGCCGGACTCTTCTCCGGACTCCGAACCCTCCGCGCCCCCGCCCATCGAGTCTGATTGGGCGCCGATCATGGAATTCACCGCCGCAGATATCTTTCAGCACTCGCCCTTCAGCGACATTCTGAACTCACTAAGGTCTCTCTCTTTATCAGAAGAGTCCTGGCCGGATTATGACCGGCAGGATTGGGATGCGGACGACGAAGAAATTTGACACCCACCCACCACCCACTTCGTAGCCACTATCGATGATCTAACCGACACGCTAGACTTCGGCTCCGAAGACATCGACGGTATGGACGACGATGTAGGAGACGAACAGAAACCAGTGCCCTGTGGGCACTGGACAGCCACCCCATCCTATGACGTATACATGGTGGACACACCAAAAGAAGACGACGACGAGGAACGGAAGGATGCAACAAAGGTTTGTCCCCTCGAGAAGCAGTCAAAGCGGCGGCATAAGCGCCGCCCCAAATCCCGCCTCGGCAGAAATAACGATCATACAGACCCAGCATTGGAGCAGGGCTAACCACTGCCAGACCACGGCAATACGGAGAATCAAACCGAACAAACCGATTCTGTCAAAGATAATAGTCCGGATGACATAACGCCGGACAGGCACCCGGAGCAATAGAATGCCCGTCAAAGGCTTGTTGCCACCGCGAGGAGTCTAAAAAAGCAGAAGCAAAGGCTCAAGGCTGCGCTGGACACACTCCAAATCAGATGGAGTAAAGTACTCAACACAGCAGCGAAGTATGGTGGTAATCGCCCCACCAAGAGCTACCTGAAGCGGAAGTTGCTATCCGAATTCGATGAGGAGGCCCTAGATCCCCCACAACCAAAAATCAAAACGGCCACCTGGCCGGATAGACGACCTCACGGCCAACATAGAGCGGCAAACAACGCCACTCACAAGCCAATACGCGATCCACGTGAGGGCTCGCACCAAAAGGATGGCGCAACCAGATCCATCTATGGACCACGCAAGCGCGCCCCAGCATACCATGTAACACAACAAACATCCAAACAACGTGGTACACCCAGATACAGGGGTGCCGCACACCCCCTATGTTTCACCGATGAGGTGCTGGACCATGAATTTCCAGAGGGATTCAAACCCGTAAACATAGAGGCATGCGACGGAACAACATACCCTGGGGTCTGGATTGAGGACTATATCCTCCATATCCATATGGCTCGAGGAGATGATCTCCACGCCATCAAGTACTTACCCCTCAAGCTCAAAGGGCCAGCTCGGCACTGGCTTAAAAGCCTCCCCGAAAACTCCATTGGAAGCTGGGAAGAGCTCGAAGACGGTTTTCGGGCAAATTTTCAAGGGACTTATGTCCGACCCCCGGATGCGGACGATTTGAGTCATATAACTCAATAGCCCGGTGAGTCAGCCCGAAAGATTTGGAACAGGTTTCTTACTAAGAAGAACCAAATAGTTGACTGTCTGGACGCCGAAGCCTTGGCAGCTTTTAAGCATAGCATCCGCGACGAATGGCTTGCCAGACACCTCGGCCAAGAAAAGCCGAGAACAATGGGAGCATTAACAAGCATCATGACCCGCTTTTGCGCAGGTGACGACAGCTGGCTAGCCAGATGCAGCACTAGCGACCCAAGCACATCCGAAGTTAGAGATGAAAATGGGAAATCACGACGCAGCAAAAATAATAAGCGTCGGAATAAAGAAGACAGCCTGAAGAGCACGGCGGTAAATGCCGGATTCCGAAGCTCTCGGCCAGGTCAGCAAACGCCACCCTCTAAAGGCGCTAGAGATGAACTGTCCAGCCTGAACAAAATTCTGGACCAAGTGTGTCAGATCCATAGCACCCCTGGTAAACCCGCTAATCATATCCACAGAGAATGTTGGGTTTTCAAGCAGTCCGGCAAGCTCAACGTCGTACACAAGGGGGAGGATACACCAAGCGAAGATGAGGATGAGCCTCTCAAGCAAGACACTGGGGAACAAAAGAAGTTTCCATCAAAAGTCAAAATAGTCAACGTATTACACGTGATTAAGGGAAGCAAAGCGGCCCTCCCAGATAAATATGCCCAAGGGCCTATCACCGTGAAACCCTGCCACTGGTCGTCTCAACCGGTCACTTTCGACCATCATAATTACTCAGCAAGTATCCGGCGGGCAGGATGGGCTGCCCTGGTATTAGACCCAATAATTGACGGATACCATTTTACACGAGTCCTGATGGACGGTGGCAGCAGTTTAAACCTGATATACGAGGATACAATCCGCGAAATGGGGATAGACCCAACGAAAATTTGCCATAGCAACACTACCTTTAAAGGAGTAACGCCCGGCCCCGGGGCTCACTGCACGGGCTCCCTGCTACTAAAGGTTATATTCGGCTTCCCCGATAACTCTCGTAGCGAACATTTGACCTTCCACATTGCTCCGTTCCAATGCGGTTATCAAGCGCTACTTGGACGCAAAGCTTTTGCTCGCTTTAATGCAATACCGCATTACGCTTCCCTCATGCTCAAGATGCCCAGTCCACGTGGCATCATTACGGTGAACGGAAATATTAAGCGATCTTTGCGCGCCGAAGAGAATGTGACTGCCTTGGCAGCCGCACACTAAAAACGGCCTCACCAACTAAAGCATTTGATAGGTCGTCAAGACCACGGATGCCGTTAGACGAGTCCGGCACTGCTATATGTAATTTGTACCAGATTGATGGCCACACCCCTATTACAAATACAAGGGGCTCAACGCGCATAGACAAGTGGCAATTTCTACTCATTTTTAGTTATACATGGTTTCTTTAAAAACTATCTTTTTGCACGAAAACTTTCACCTAAGTTCCTCTCTTTTACAGATGATCATCATGCTACACCCGTCCAGGATACAGCACAACGGAGACACAGGCACAGACGTGCAGCAGGGACCCGCTCCAAGGATTATTTTTAGATTAAGACCCTGCGTAAACCTTTTTATTGTCTCTTGTTGATACACATCCCTCGAATTCTCAGTACAATTGAGAAGGATGCTGACGTCTTGGCATGTGGCCACGTGAGAATAATGCACGTACCTGGACACAAGGGGCTTCTTACAAAGGGCACTATTTAGGCCAAGTTTATACCATAAAGATCGAATACCTTAGGGAGTGTTCGGCGTCGCGAGTTTGGCCTTATATGCATCAGCTCCGAATTATTGTCTTTGGTCAAATGTTGGGTTTGCCCGGCTACTGTGTTTTGGTGCCTTACGTTCCGCTTTATCGGCTAAGGCATCACCAGGAGAACTACTGCGATTGTGCCCTAGTTCATCTACACGAGCACCTCAGTAGAGAAAGCCGAAAACTGACTGTCATGATATAGCATGAGACTAGTCAACCACTCGATGACCTATCGGAATGTTAGAATTCCTCCGCCTTAACGAAGGGCCGTTTTCCGGCCAGGCATGTACGCACCCCGAGATCGGGAGAGTGTGGAGCCACTAGGGGCTATCTAGTAGCCCCACTGTCAAACTCCTATGGCTAAGTGAAAGTGTTAAAGCATTATAGTCCGGATTCCTCGTTCGCTGCGCTATCACCTCCTTAATAGGACCAAGATGTTGGGTTAAGTGCGAACACGCGTTTTTTGCGAGCACCTCCGCATTATATGCGTGGGGGTTGAAGCCGACGACTGCAATCTTTTAGGTTATATACATATATACACAAACGGCCGCACAGGAGGCATCACATTACTTTCTGGCAAAAGTATAAATACAGCCTCACTATATTTCATAAAAACATTGTGTTTACAATGGGAATACATTTCATTCAAACATAATATTCTTCGAGCACTGGGACTCTATCAAACGAGCACCCTCAAGAACCTCTTCAAAATAGTGCTCGGCAACTACTCGGCCTATGGCCGAACCTTGCGCCGCAACAGTGGTAGCATCCATCTCTGCCCAGTATGCCTTGACACGGGCAAAGGCCATCCGTGAGTCTTCTATGCACGCCGACCTCTTCATCGCGTTGAGGTGCGACACCGCACCAAGGAACTGCTGCACTAAGCTGAAATAGCTATTCGGCTTCAGCTTCTCCAGCCTAAAATGATCTACAACAGACCTCATGGCGAGTCCGGACAACCTATTAAGTTTGGCCCATTCGGCTAGCTGATCAGTCAAGGGAAGCGAACGCTCTGGAATGTTGAATTGCGACCAGAATAGCTTGTCCACTTCATGGTCTAATTGATCTTGGAAGTATTCGACCGCATCGACAGCGCTCGCCGCCAAGTCCATATATGCGTCGGCCGAACTCCGCAGCCGATCCAGAGGGGCATACCGCAGATCTCTGAACTTCCTCTGCAGCAGAAAGGGCTTCCCAGCCGCAATATCCCTGGCTTCGCGCATCTCCTCCTTCGCCCTCATAGCAGAGTGACTTTCTTTGGTCGCCATAGTGGCCTTCTCAAGGTCCGCTGCCTTCACTCGGTTCTCTTCTTCAAGGAACTGGCAACGGTCGGCAATGCCTTTTAATTCTACGGCCATCTTGGCCAACTTTTCTTTGCTTTCGCAATGGGCGGCCTTCTCGGCTCTTAACTCTTCGGCCGCCTTCAATGCAGCTGCATTACTAAACCTCGCTTGTTCCTTGGCTTGGGCGAGTTCCGCCCGAAGGGTCTCCACGGTGGCAGCTCCGTCTACAATCACAACATATTAAAGATACTGGCATCATGCTGCTCTTATTGTGTGACATTCACCAGAAAACATTACTTACCCTGTGATTCGTCAAGCCGCTTGTTAACAAGCTCGATGTCGGCGTCTGCCGCATCCAGTTGCCGTTTTAATTCGGCAAACTCACTAGTCCGGCTAGCCACCGGAGCTTCCACCACCTGCACATAAAGGCAGTCTGGTTATTGCCTAGGACTATGATCCTCTGTTCGCCGCCGTTCTTGACAACAACCAGAGTCTCAGGGGCTACTATCTACACAGGGCACACCTAACATGTGCGGTACTATCGTATATTATTTCACGTACCTCAAAGCCTGTCAGTAGACTCATAAAGGCTTCGTGTAATCCGCTTTCGGCGGACGAAATTCTTTCCATCACCGCACCCATCAGCGTACGGTGTTCTTCTGAGATGGCCGCTCGCCCCAACAACTCCCTCAGAACGTCCGACCGCATACCAGACGATGCCGGACTCTTTTGTTTGCTCTCTTCTAGCGCCGGACGTCAGGGACTTCGGGGGTCTATGGGATTATCTTTTGGCCTCACCGGATCCGGAGAGGCCCTCTGTGACGACACTTCGGGGTCGCCCGCTTCTTGAGTAGAGGAGTCCGGGGGAGGCGTTTCGCTCTCCATCATCTACGGAAGAAGATCCCCCAAAGACGAGCTCAGCTGAGAAGGGCTAAGACCCGAACTGCAAGATATATGCGGCGGTTATTTTCTCAGAAGAAAGATAGTATAGTTTCACTATTAAAGTATTTTTTGGATCACTTACGACTCGTTGGAGGGCTGATCCCCCCGCGGACTTTATGCGGCAAGAGCACCCCCCGAGGCAGGACCCTCTGTTGAAGACTTCTTCTCTCGTTTGGAGGCCTCGGCTTCCGGATCCTCGGAAGCAGTCCTCATCCTCCCCTGGTTATCCTCCTTTATGGAGGCGCTCATTCCCTCGGTTGGAACTGGCAGCGATGGGGGCCCGCTTCTGCCCATATTATTCCCCCCTGTATCTTCCTTCGAGGGCTCCGGGCAAGGTGCGAGCTCGAGCATCTTTTCCAATACTAGATTTTCCAAACCCTCAGGGAGGGGGGCCGAACACCGAATCATCTTCGCCTTTGTTAGCCAGTCCTGGTCAAAGAGCGATCTCTCAGAAATAACTTCATGATGAATAAAAGACAGTTTGTTCGGCTAGAGGATTTCTTACTTGTTCGGCAGCGCGGTTACTGCTCAGGCCCATGTCCTCGGTAGTATCCGGACACTCTATTTGAGGTCCGAAGAATGACTTGTACATCTCCTTGTGCGTCAGGCCGAGGAAACTTTGAATGGCATGCGGTCCTTCTGGGTTGAACTCCCACAAGCGAAGGGGCTGGTGTTTGCAAGGTTGGACTCGATGAACCAGCATAACTTGCATTACCACAACCAAATTAAAATCTCCCTCGAAGAGATCTTGAACGCGGCTTTGCAGTATAGGCACGTCCTTAGCTAGACCCCAGCTCAGACCTCTGCTAATCCATGACATCAGTTGTGGTGGGGGGCCCGAGCGGAAAGTGGGGGCAGCCGCCCACTTGGCACTTCTGGGAGCCGTGATGTAAAACCACTCCCGTTGCCATAATCCGGACACCTCTAGAAAGGAACCTTTCGGCCACGGAGCTCCTGCCATCTTGCCTATTGACGCACCTCCGCATGCTGCATGTTGCCCCTCGATCATCTTCGGCTTCACTTCAAAGGTCTTGAGCCACAGGCCGAAGTGAGGGGTAATGCGGAGGAAGGCCTCACACACGACAATAAATGTCAAGATGTGGAGAAAGGAGTCTGGAGCTAGATCGTGGAAATCTAGCCTGTAATAGAACATCAAACCCATGACAAAGGGATCCAGAGTGAGGCCTAGGCCTCAGAGGAAGTGGGAGATGAACACAACGTTCTCGTTGGGTTCGAGAGTGGGGACGACCTGCCCTCGAGCAGACAGCCGATGCGAAACCTCGGCGGTCGGGTATCTGGCCTCCCTCAACTACTTGATATCCTCTTCCGTGACGGAGGAGGGCATCCACCAGCCTTGAATGCTGGATCCGGACATGATTGAAGATCCGGAGCACTTGACCTGGGCTTTGGGTGTTAGAACTCAAGGCGGGGGAGGGGTTCGATTGAGCACGAGAGGGAAAAAGCGAAAACCTTGTCCCTTTATAAAGAGGGTGAATATCAAGCTTCCTCTCCGTAGCCGTTTGGGACTTGCCTATAATCTAGGAGTCCTAGACACGGTTGGGTTACCCACGACTATATTAATGAGAATCCCGTAATTTGGGGGACACGATCTCTGCTTTGACAAGACGTGTCGAGAAACCGCCTCGCGTTATGTGTGGGGCTGGTTGAAGAAAAACGGTTCGAATAAGCACCGGGCCATGGCATAATGTCAGGTTGCCAAAAGTGTCAGCAGATTAAGATTTGTGTAAATGTTATTCTCTCTACGACAGTGTGTGGAACTTATTTTGCAGAGCTGGACACTATCCTTGTGTTCAAAATCTTCTATGAAGTATTCGGAGGATGAACCCGCCTTGCAATGCCGAAGGCAATCTGCGCGCCGGACTCGTCGTCATTGAAGCCTGGTTCAGGGGCTACTGAGGGAGTCCTGGATTAGGGGGTTTCCGGATAGCCGGACTATAACCTTTGGCCGGACTCTTGGACTATGAAGATACAAGATTGAAAACTTCATCCCGTGTCCGGATGGCACTTTCCTTGGCATGGAAGGCCAGCTTGGCAATACGGATATTAGATCTCCTCCCATTGTAACCGACTCTGTGTAACCCTAGCCCTCTCCGGTGTCTATATAAACCGGAGGGTTTTAGTCCATAGGACGAACATACAATCATACCATAGGCTAGCTTCTAGGGTTTAGCCTCTCCGATCTCGTGGTAGATCTACTCTTGTACTACCCATTTCATCAATATTAAACAAGCAGGACGTAGGGTTTTACCTCCATCAAGAGGGCCCGAACCTGGGTAAAACATTGTGTCCCCTGCCTCCTGTTACCATCCAGCCTAGACACATAGTTCGGGACCCCCTACCCGAGATCCGCCGGTTTTGACAGCGACAACGGCCGTTGGATGGACATCCAATAGTCAGTGCTTGTGGGTCAACCTTTTTTAGGAAAGCCTCAAATCTATGGAAAACAACATATAGCCCATCTGCCATTATTTCTAATTATTTATAGCCCATTTGCTAATTCTTAAGTTTTTTTGGAGCCCATATTCTTTTTGTTAGCATTGCAGCCCATATTGTGGCAACGGTTGAAAAATTATACGAAATTTTGCATATTTCGGTGTGGTCCGAACTATTTTTAATCCCGAAATTTCGACTCACATTCAAACTGATTTTAAAAATAAATGTATATCAATATAAAATCCAACAAATTCTCCACGCATAAAAATTAATGTAATTTAAAATCTTGAAATGAAAAAAAGATATTTGAAACTAATTGCCGGTTTGATGTGTTTTAAAAATGTACAACCCATTTCTCATTACTGATGGGCCATTTTCTCGGCCAGCCGAATGAAAGCTCTCCTCGTCTTGAAAGATTTGCAGCCCAACAGGCCTGACAAAGCGACTTACTTGGCAAATCACAAAAAAACTGGGTTGTGGCCGTGGACCCAGCTGTCAGCCTCTCCACGTACAGTACTCTTCCGATGGAAGTCGTTCCTTGACCACGTTGACCACGCCGCGCGGAGAGCACCACGGCGGTGGATGAGGACGAGGCCTAGGAAGGGGACGACGCGGCAGTGGAAGCCCGCGCGGAGAGGACTACGAGGGTTCACTGGTTCGGCTGCGGTGTGAGGCTGCCGTCGCCGCAGGGCCTGGCCAGCGGTGGGAATAGTAGGGGGCGGTGAGGCCTCTGCGGCAGCACAGCCGGCCAGGGGAGGCAGGAGCATGCGGCACGACCAGCGCTGCTTTGGGCGGCTGGAGCAAGAAGACCAGAGGTTGAAGAAGCACTACGGCCGTTGGATGGACATCGTACGGTCACTGGAGCTAGAATCGTTCATATTGACTAAGTTGACAAAGCCCTTCGTCCCCGTCAACTTAGTAGGCCCACAAGTCAGCCTCCCAGCAAGGTGGGTCCCAGCTAGCCGGGGGAGTATTCATTTTTTTGTGCGTAATAAGGAGGCACTTCCGGTGGGTCCGAGCTGACAGCGGGGGGAACGTTTTTTTCACGAAATACGGTGGCCCGTCCGGTGGGTCCCAGCAGTCAGGGGGAAACGATTTTTTTCGCAAAATACTGGTGGCCCGTCCGGTGGGTCCCTGCTGTCAGGTGGAGGAATAATTATTTTCCGCGTAATAAGGAGGCACTTCCTTGCGGCTGCCGTGGACCCAGCTGTCAGCCTCTGCACGTACAGTACTCTTCCGATGGAAGTCGGTCGTTGACCACGTTGACCACGCCGCGTCGAGAGCACCAGGGCGGTGGACGACGGCGAGGACTAGGAAGGGGACGACTCGGAGCCGGGGAAGACGCAGCAGTGGATGCCCACGCGAAGAGGAGTACGAGGGTTCACTGGTTCGGCTGCGGTGTGAGGCTGCTGTCGCCGCAGATTAACAGGGGGTGTGGGTGAGTAGAGGGATGGCCTGGCCAGCGGTGGGAGTAGTAGGGGGCGGTGAGGCCTCCGCGGCATCACAGCCGGCCACGGGAGGCAGGAGCACGCGGCACGACCGCGCTGGTTTGGGCGGCTGGAGCAAGAAGACCAGAGGTTGAAGAAGCACTACGGCCGTTGGATGAACATCGTACGGTAACAGGAGCTAGAATCGTTCATATTGACTAAGTTGACAAAGCCCTCCGTCCCCGTCAACTTGGTAGGCCCACAAGTCAGCCTCCCACTATGCTGGGTTCCAGCTGGCAGGGGGAATATTCATTTTTTGTGCGTAATAAGGAGGCACTTCCTTGCGTGCGAAGATAGCTGGTGGGTCCGACATGTCAGCGGGGGGCACTTTATTTCGCGAAATACAGAGGCCCTTCCGGTGGGTCCCAGATGTCAGGTGGAGGAATCATTATTTTGCGCGTAATAAGGAGGCATTTCCTTGTGTGCGGCCGTGGACCCAGCTGTCAGCCTCTCCACGCACAGTCTACTTCCGATGGTGTCGTTCGTTGACCACGTTGACCACGCGCGCCGAGCGCATCCAAGGTGGTGGACGACGGCGAGGCCCCGGACAGCAACGAGCCGGAGATGGGAAGACGCGGGAGTAGAGTCGCAGACGGAGAGGTGTACGAGGGTTAACTGGTTCTAGTGCGGTGTGGTTCGGCAGTCGGTGGAGAAGAACAGGAGGTGTGGAGGGGTGGAGGGATGGCCTGGCCAACGGTGGAGTAGCGCTTCATAGCGAAGCGTGCTAAGCAGAGCTGCTAGCAGCAGGAGGCGGGAGGTGGTCCCGGCGGCGCTGGAGGAAGAAGACGAGAGATTGAAGATGGATGCCTGTCGTTGGATGTAAATCCAACGGCTAACATGTCAGAATCATTTGTTGACTAAATTGACAACGACTTGCATTGGCTTCGACCTATTGGCCCACATTTCAGCCTCCAAAAATGTGGCACGTATTCAACCCATTTTTTCAGAATTTACAGTCTTTTTTTTGCGCGGTAGAATTTACAGTCAATTTGATCTTTTTTTTGAATTACAGCCATTAGCTGGGCTGGGTGAACAAATAATGTAGCGTCCATGCGGCCCGTTTATTTTATTTCCTAAAAAATTACAGGCCATTTGCACTTTCTCGAAATACACGATTTTGCTGGGCTGATTCTAATTATAATGTTGGGTTGGGCCAGCAATGTTATCAAAAAATAAAAAGGGGCTGAGCATTTTGTTATAAATATATTTAAATAATAAGTGATATTATTACATTCGTCCTTAAATCTTACCAAGCTTTTGTACACAATCACTAGGATTTTCGTGCCAAAACAATCCAGGATTTTATTTGTTAAGAAATTATTTTTATAAGTTAATAAGATGTGGGATATTGTTTTCTTACATATGTAAGTATCTGTTAAATATATGATGACAATAAAAATAATATATAATAACATATGAAATATTTTTTTAGAAAAACAGGGAGCATCTCCCCGGTTCCATTGCTGAGAACGAAACCACAACATATTCTGATACAGCAGCTCAAAGAGCAGTTCGAAAGCAAAGGTAGAAAAGCTACAAACTAGGGGGGTGGATGAACAAGTTCTCTGAATAACACAAATCACCCGAGCGGTGCCAAAGGCAGAGCGGATAGAGCACTCAAATGACACAAGGAGGGTCCAGCGAAGCCTTCATGGTCTTCAGCCGAGGGGCCGTGTCAGCCTGCGGCGACCAGTAAGCAAGCGGAGAGACCGGGCTGGAAGGCGTAGCATGGTGGATGTCCCTCTTTTTCGGCGCCAGGTGCCCATCATCTTCATCAGAGATCTTGAGACGAGCCCACGGGTCCAGCCCCAGAGCAGGTCGAGCCTTGTTCAGCCACAAGTGATCGCCAACGGTTTCTGGAGGGATCTTGTTAGGGTTTCCACGAAGCTCATCAACTTGTCCTTGTCCGATCCGGAGGAGAGAATCGCCCAGTTCCTCACCATGTTCCTGATCAACCTCAAGACCTGCGGAATGGAAATCCAGGAGGTGTTACTGAAAATCATAGCATTTCTATATTTCCAGAGGCACCAAAGGACAGCTGAGCTAACAGTGTTTAAAACTGAGCACTTTTTGGTAGCAATCCAGAATCTGGCGACAGATTCGAAGGATGAGCCAATCTGACTAGAGAAATATTCCTCAATGTGGGCCCAGAGATGTTTAGCAACTATACATTCAAAAAATAGGTGAGAACAAGACTCTTGTTCCAAGCAGTAAACACAATCAAGGGGTTTGATGATGTGTCTCTTCCTAAGGTTATCCCTAGTCATCAATTTGTTTTTGGAGAGAAGCCAGAGAAATACATGAATTTTAGGGGGAACTCTCAATTTCCAGACAGCAGGGATAAACACGGGTTGAACCCCTCTAAAGTTGATAACATGATAGAGGGAGCTGGAGGAATACTTCCCCTTATTGTCCAGCTGCCAAATCAGGGCATCCGGCTCGGCAGTAAAGGTAATGCTTTTGTTAAAGAGAGTTTTAGGCATTGACCGTCCCAAACTTCATTGACACTTTTGTTAAGCTCATTGCGGACAGAGTAAATAGGCCAAAATTGGACTGCTAGGGGGGATGTGCCAAACCAACTATCTTCCCAGAACCTGGTTCTGCTCCCATCCCCTATGTTCCATCTGTAGCCAAATTTCACAGCATGCATAATAGATTTTAATCCTTTCCAGAATCTAGAGGTCTTAGGGTTGGAGGAAGGGACAAAAATATTAGGTTTATTTCCTAGGTATTTATGGGCAATAAGAAGCTTCCAGGGTTTCAGGTCTTCCTCATAGAATCTTTTAATCCAAGACCCTAGAAGACAGATGTTAATTTCTTGGAGGTTAGGTATGCCTAGGCCTCCAAAATCTTTTTTCATAGAGACTAGGGCCCAATTAGCAAGGTGTAGCTTCCTATTTCCCTCAAAATCATTCCACAAGCAATGAGACATCTGAGAATTGATGAGGTTCACTGCCCATTTAGGGAACTTGAAGAAGGAGAGGAGATACACTGGAATGCTAGCCAAACAAGCTTGTATGAGGATCAATCTACCTCTGTAAGAGAGAAGTTTGCCCCTCCACCCAGCAATCCTTTTAATGATTTTATCCAGAAGGGGTTGGATATCCTCTCTCCTCAGTTTATCATAGTGGAGAGGGATACCTAGGTACTTAATGGGGAAGTTACCTTTATTACAGACTAGAATAGAGAGGAAGTCAGCTAACTCCTGATCATCCATGTTGATAGGGATGAGTTCACTTTTAGAGTAGTTGATTCTCATGCCTGAGACTTGTTCAAACCAGGTTAGAACAGTTTTCAGATTGCTAGCATGTGTGGAGTCATTGTCTAAGAAAAGGATGGTATCATCTGCATATTGAAGGCAGATGATGCCACCAGGGCAGACCTCAGGACAGAGCCCTGCAATCAGACTATGATCAGCAGCTTTGCTCAGCATTTTAGTAAGAACGTCCACTACTAAATTAAACAAAAGCGGGGAGATGGGGTCACCTTGCCTAAGGCCTTTACCAGCAAGGAAAAAATCACTTTCACAGTTATTTAACTTGACCCCAACAGACCCCCCATGAGTAAGTTGCTGGATCCAACTCTCCTCTATGAAAGGCTTGGAAAAGATCTAAGAGATCATTTTTCACCAAGTCCCAAAAATGCTGGTAAAACAAGAAGGGAATCACATCAGGACCAGGAGCCCCATCAGGATAAGAGCTAAAAATGGCTTCCTTCACCTCTGTCTCTGAAAAAGGGGCTTCTAGCAGCTCATTTTCAGCAGGAGAGACTTTTTCAGAAGCAGAGAAAAAATTGTTTTGTAGAGAGAACCCAGAAGGGTTTTCTTTCTTAAACAGGTCTTTGTAGAAGTCACTAGCCACTTTCAGCATCTCATCTACCTCAGTAACAGGGCCATTAGGGCCATCAAGGGAGTGAATGAGGGTTTTCCTCCTCCTCTGGTTAGCTACTGCATGGAAGTAAGCAGTATTTCTATCACTTCCAACATATCTAGCAGAACTGTGGGTTTTCCTTCTGACAGGGCAATTCTCAACTTTATGGGTAACCATTTTGCAGATAAAACAACTCTTGGGCTTGACACATTTATCCAAATGATGCCCTGGTTCCCCACAGTTGTAGCAGATCACCTCAGAGTATGCCATAAGGCCCGAAGCAGGGGCAGGAGCAGTTTTCTGGATGTCCTATCTCTTCTTTTGCTGATTCTTGCCTTGAGATTTCCCACTGATCTGAGAGTCAGAACCACCAGCAGATTGATCTTGGGCAATTACAGGAGCCTGCCCAGATTGTGCCCCCATTTGGGGCGGAGGTGGGCCGTACCACTGCCCAACCGGCGCTCCCCCCATTGTGATAGGGGAAATTCATCGGAGTTCCTGGTTCCTGCTCATCCTCCAGCCAGATGTTGTCTCTCAGGAAGCAGAAATAACCACCAGACAGCTCAATTGAAGCAGATTGCAAGCCTAATTTCAATCTTCTGCAGGTTTGGGGGAGAGGTAAGGTAGGGGATCCACCTGCTCCGGCTCCGGTGGCGTGCTGGTGGGCAGGAGTCCAGTCAAGCATTCCCATCTCGCAGCACGGCGTGGATCTCCTGAATTCACTTCTCCTTTCGCCCATCGAACGAACGCAATCGGCGGCTCACTGGGGTGGGGCATCCTGTGCTTCTCCGAGAAATCTCCTTCGAAGTAGATCCGCAGGGCTAGATTCAGCAGCTCCCAATCCACATGATCCTTGCACATCCGAGCATACCTGCGCGAGTGAGAGAACGGATTCGGTCCCTCCTCGGCTTCCTCCCTCGCAGCTTCCTCCTCTGCTTCCCTCCATTCGCGCGTGCACTGGGTCCAGGAGAGAGCGTCGTCGCGGATCCGCATCGCCCGCTCCCTCCATCTCCTCCCTCGAGTCTCCCGCAGCACCGCCGGCGCGACGGAGTCGAGCGGCTGGAGCATCCGCGGGAAGGCTTTGTAGACATGTGGGAGATGCATCTTGTACATCTGCCTGTCTTCCAGCCATTCCCCCGTGGATATGGCCGGCGACTCCATGGGGCGCGCGAGCGGACTTGCTGAGGGGGGCAGGCGCGCCCGGAGTCAGGAGGCGGGGGTGGCGGCGAGATCTATTTGCCAATTACTCCCTCCTTTTCGGTTTATAGGGCTCAATTCAAAAATCTCACCAACCAAGGTAGATGATGAATGGTGGAATACTTTTTGTAGTTTGCAAAAGCACCTAATTAATGCACTTGTTTTCCTCAAAAAATTATGTTTATCAATGCATAAATTGCAATGCATGCATGCATAAAGTACATGCATTGGTCAATTTTCTCTTAATACTTGCATGCAATGATTTAATGCACCTTGGAATCTGAACATGTGATGGAAAACAACCAAATTGAGCCTTATAAAATTGAAAAACTAAAATTTTGAGATAAGCCCTATAAACCGAAAAGGAGGGAGTATGTGAACTAAACAGTCAACATATAAAATAATTTAAATATATATAATATAGTTAGAAGGGAAACATAAGTTGGACCTGGCGTTCCTATTCTTATATAGAAAAATAGAACATACCTCTGCGTTTTCTTCAAAAAAATACATAAATTGGGCTGCCAAAAATAAAACCTCGGATGGGAGGTCCATAGGCCGGTCGATACATGACGGCCCTAAGAAAATACAAACAGGCCTATGGACCTCCCATCCGAGGTCGTGGGCTGCGCATGTTAAAAATGAAAGCCTAGACGGGGCAGCCCAAAACCACGTCCAACACTTGCCAAAACTTCGTCCCTCGTTTTCTCTGTGTTTCGCACACTCGACATTGTGTGGGCATTTTGACTGTGCATCATATGAAGATGTGCTATGCATGAATGTTGATCAGCATGATGTTAACTGGCTGGTAGTTCCATTTTCGACCATGAATAAAACTTCCAACATGATGTTAACCCTGTTTGAAAAGGCCGTGTTAATATAAATGCTCTGCCTCTGAAAGTTGCAGTTTCTTATCTGAAACTGAACTTGCAGTTTCTAATCTGAAACTGAAACTTGCAGTTTCTTCTCTGAGAATCACATTGTCTGCACTTTTATACTCCTATGAAACTACATTTTTAAGTGCTAAAAATAGATCTCTAGAATTCATAAAATACTTCATATGCTCAATACTGCAAATCTGAAATTCAAAAGACATTCATATCTGAAAGTACTCTCAAAATACACAACACAAAACAATTCACAACCTGCAAATACTGACAACCCTAAGCTCCTCCTGACAATTCACAACCTGCCGACTATTGGGTGGGGGGCAGCCCCCTCCTATTCCTCGGCGGCAGACAGCCGCCCCGTGAGACGATGTGAACGGCGAGGGAGACGATGGCGGGGAAGCGTCGTCGGGCCAACTGCTTTTCTCCTCTTGCAGTTGGGTTCGGTCGACGAAGACTCCACCGGCTCGCTCTGGCAGGACACCCTCACAAACGGCACCCTGTAGATGCTCGATCCTTCAATCTCTGGTGGATGCTCCATCTGGGATCGATACTCCCACCACCGCTCCCTCACGATCGGATTCGGTGAATCTGTTTGCTCCATGGCCCAGAGGAGCAGCTCTATGTACTCCGGCGCGACTCCCTCCGGGAGTATCGCCGCCTTTTCGCTCTGTTGCAGATATTTGGCCATGGATGTCGCCGTCGCCGCTAGTTGGTCCTTGTTGTCAAACCAAGACTGTATCTCCAACATCCTAGCTAGCTTCACAGGGTCGCCGTCTGCGATCCTCACGTATCGGTTGTACTCCTCCATCGATCTACTTCTCCACAGCACCTTCACTCGCCGGCGGTGGTTTTTGAATGGAAGAGGAGAGGAGCAGCGCTGGTTTTGGATTAGAACGGGAGAGGAGCGACGCTGGTTTTGGACTGGAACAGGAGAGGAGGGGCGGTGGTTTTGAAATGGAAGAGGAGAGGAGCGGCGCTGCATTTAGATTGGAACAGGAGAGGAGCGGCGGTGGTTTAAGAGGAGAAGAGCGGAAGAGCGGCGCTGGTCTTGGAAGTATTTTTTTGTTGTTTCGCGTATTTTGGGTCAAAGTTTGACCACGTACTGTATTTGACAAGCAAAATGTGAATGCATGTCACCAAAAATTGTACCGTTTGGTTCGTATCTGAATGTACTTTCAAATTATACTCCCTCCATTTTTTATACAAGGCCACAAACTCATATTACAGGTACCAAGGTAAAAATCAATGCTATGTTTAAGTCAATGTTGCTAGCTAGCTTGTCACCTTGATTGTCGTGTTAATTAATGTGGTTTTTCTCTCCCAAGCACAACAAGCCAACCCTCTTACTCCTCATTGGTTGATTAATGTTGGGAATGCAAGCTAACCTTCTCACTCCCGCATGCACACAAGGGATATTAATGTCCTCGGGTGCTAGTACGAGGCAAACGCCATCAATTTTGCCTCGATTAATGTTAGTGGCCTTGTATAGTTGCAAATTGTAATTTTGATAGTGGCCTTGTATACAACGTATAACATATATTTTATGTGCGAAAATCATGGTCAATTATGACCCAGAATAAAAGGGAGACTAGTTAATGTGGGGTCGCTTTCTTAATTGAAGGGTAAATTGATTTTTATTTTGATCCAGTCAGAGCGCGCCGGCCCTCTCGTCCAATCCTAAATCGCTGCCGCACGCTCCTCTCCCTCTTCTCCATTGCAAAACCACCTCCTCTCCTCTCCATCATCTCCATTCCAAAACCACCGTCTCGCCTCTCCCTCTTCTCTATTGCAAGACCACCGTGTCTCCTCCGTTTTCTAGACGCTTTGCTCCATGGCGCGGGCGCAATCCATGGATACAAAATTAGTATACTGTATACTATTTAAAAGTCGAGGGCGGGGCTTTTCCTGCGCGGTAGGCGGCGGGGCAGTTCCGCCTAGTCGGTTCGACAGAGACGCGAGAAGACGAGGGAGTAGGCTGCTGCAAACGTAGGGCTGTGTGATTTGACAGCGAGTTACTGCTGGACAGGTGGGGCCCCGTGATTTGACTTGCCATTATCATTTTAACTGCGGCGCTACGACCGGCGTGAGTCTCCCAGATTCCTGACCACCTCCATACAGGTGCCTCTCCCAATGCTCCACCATGTAGTAGAGGCTGGCTCTTGCATGAGAGCCCACTTCTCCACTTTTTCCTTGCCTCTCTTTCCTCCACATATGCAAAAATGCCATGTAAAGCGCACTATTGTACTTACTTTTACTTGCTCCTACAGGTGCTTAAGCTTGCCACATAGGCATAAAGTCTGATGTGGCAAGTTAATCAAGAAGAGAGAGACTAGTTTGGTGACCCAAGGAAGAAACGGTGCTAAGCGCGTGTACCTAGGTGAAAAGACAATTTTGAGTCTATAGCTAATTAAATGAAGCAAACTTAGCAACACCATTTCATTGGAAGAGGTCACTCCTTGGCAAATGCAATAAATACACGCGCTTACTAGCACCGTTTCTTCCTTGAGTACGAAGAAAGAGATAGAGAGGAGTAACAAAAAATACACTTATAGCCAACCTTGTTGTAGTATGAGTGACTAAGTGATGACTATGTATGACATGCCAACATCAGATAGCCTAACGCACCGTGTTAAATCTCCAAGGGCGCGACCGCGCGAGCGACGCGACGGTCGTGGTAGGCGCGACCATGATACGGGCTGCTGGCAGCCCTTGGATCTGAGATCAAACGGTCGCATGCTAAGTTGCTGAAAATTTGCAGAATAACCCTCCAGGATAGGATATTCACCCATAGGTCTAGAATCACGCCATGCAACCGTTCGATCTCAGATCCAAGGGCTCTCGGAAGCCCGTATCATGGGAGAATGGAAAGCCACTACCCTGCCGTTCGCACGCTGGCAGTTCGCTCCTACTCGTCCCCGCACGTCCTTCAATACTACGGCGGTTCGCTCCTAGTCGTCCCGTCCATTCACATTACGGCAGTTCCACTAATCCTAACCCTCCTCCCAAATCCATGGCGTCCCAAATCTCCATGATCGGCGGTGAGTACAAGGTTAGAACCATCACCGGCGATGAGTTCGACGTCATCTACACCCGTTCTTCCGCGACGGTGAAAGGATGCCTTTCTCGCTTCAGACGCATGTTCGAAAACTCAGATGATGAGTGGGTCGCTGGGCTAGATGTTGAGTACACCACAGTCCTGGGACGAGAGAAGGATCTAAAGGACGAAGAGAGGAAGAAGCCCGCCGTGATCCAGGTTTGCGTGCATGACTTATGCTTGGTCTACCACATATGCCATGCCGACGTTGAGTGCCAGGATTTTAAGGACTTCCTCGGGAGCAACCTAGTCAAATTCGTTACTGTAGACTTTGGTAACGACAAAGAAATCCTGGGTCGGATAGGCCTCGTTGTAGGCAACCCCTTCGACCTCCAGAAGAATCGGCTGGTGCCCTCTCGTCAGCCTTCAATGCTGACCCTGGCAGGAGCCATGGTTCATCCTTCGTACGGTAAACTGGTGAAACCTCCATACACGTTTCATCGTCATGCATGGCAGCGGAATGTACTAGATATAGACCACATCCAGTACGCTGCAATGGATGGCTACCTTTGCTTCAATATCTACAAGGGTTGGATGAAGAGCAACAGCCAAGTGTGCGGTTCAAGCAAAGAAGTATCGGCCAAGAGGAAGAGGGACAAGGACGAAGTCGAGGACGTGGACGAGGACTCCGAGTAAGGTGGCAGTGTCGTTGCTCATGGTGGTTCTAATGCAGTGTCTACCGGAACAGTTGCAAAGTTTAATTTCAGGTGTGCTTAATTTAATTTGAGGGGTGTGTTGTGCTGAGCCCCCAGCAGAACTATGTTATGTTTCTTCTCGTTACTTTAACTCTTCAGTACGTACATACTAGTATTTCTTACATTTCATCTTTTAGTTGGTATAGTACTACCACTCGTTTCTTCACATTATATACGTACAATATATATGGCCAACATCATATAGCCAGCAGTTTAGTTGTCAAAGAATTTCAGGGTGCTTAGTTTTGTCAAAGAATTCCAGGATGCTTAGAGGGTGCTTGGATCCAAGGGACTTATTTTAGTCTGACTAAAAATAGTCTCTTTAAGAGGCTAAAGTTCCAAGCACCCCTGACTAAAGAGGGGCTAAAACTAGTCTTGAGACTAAATTTTTTTAGTCAGGGGTACCCCTACTAAAATGTGGATTAGTCCTCTCTCTACTCATTTAACTCCTCTCCTTTAACACAGGCGAGTTCTGGATTGGAGGGTTTGGAGGATAATAAATGCTCATTAACTTGATTTTAGCCTTTTTAGTATTTGGATCCAAGCATGGGTGAGGCTAGCATGTTTTAGTCCCACTACTTTTAGTCATGGGACTAAAACGTATCCAAGCACCCTCTTAGTTTTATTTGAGGGGTGGGTTGTGCTGGACACCATTATTGTGACTAGCCTTTTTAATAGTACTATATGCATAATTTGGCGACGAGCGCTCTCTATATGTACCACCTTTTTTTAATTTCAAGTTTTGCTCCATGGCGCAATCCATCGATACTACTGCTGTACAAAAGTATACATTTTTTAAAAGGCTAGAGGGCGGGGCAGTCTAGCTTGGTCGGTTTCACGAGAGGCGAGGGCCTTTGTGATTTGACGGCTCATTACTGCTGGAAGGCGGGGCCTTGTGATTTGACTGCTCGTATAAATGCGCCGACGACCTGATCGAGGAGGAGCAAAGAACCGTGCGGTATACTCAAGTTTTCCACTGGAGTAGTACTGCGACGGAGGAGCACGAAACACGGCAGCCCAGTGCCATATGGCGATAAAAAATGATCTAATTTGCTAGTCATCTCATTGTTAGCATTGTTCTATTCATTCCCTCAAAAAAACATTGTTCTATTCATGCCTCGCAGAGAACGTGACACGTGCGGCGAAACACCCGAAGCAAAAGATGAAACACAGGAGCAAAAGAAGAAGGAAGATTATCACCCCAAATGATCTAATTCGCCGCGGAGTCGTAACTGCTTCTTCATCGCCTGCACGACCTCCATCTCCTTGCGCGTCTCCTCCGCCATCTTCATCATTGTGTCCATGACGCGGCATTTCTCGACGCGAGCCTTCATCATCTGTTCCACGGCCATATTACGTACCTTGACAGCAGCCGGGTGCTCGATGCGGAGCTTCGCCAACTCTTCCTTCTGTTCCATGGCGAGGGCCTGCAGCATCTTCATCGAGGAACTACTATTCTCATGCAGCTTCTTCCAGCCGGCGTTCTTCTCCTTCAACAGGTCGATCTCGTGGCAGAGCTTCGCATTGTCCTCCCGAAGTCGCAGGATTTCGCCGGTCGCCTTCTTCTCCGAGGCAATGCTCTTCTTCAGCAGCATCACCAAGCCGGCGGTCAACTCCCCCTGCTGATTGAGCTCAGCGGGCATGTCGTCGAGGCTCTCCTTCAGCAACTCCATCAAGCCTTGGATGAACTCCTTCTGCTTATTGAGCTGATCGGGCATGCCGTCGAGGGATAACGACTCCAGCTCCGCCGGCTCGGCATGTTCGCCTCCGCGGCTAGGGCGCTCCTGGGAGCCATCGCCTGCCCGTGAGAGATCTTTCGAGGTCTCTGCGTGGCGGCGAGCCCTCTCTTTTTTTCCGCAGCCTTGGTTGCCGCTCCCTTGTTACGAGTAGTTCTCGACCTAGAGCTCCGCTCACCGGCCATGGCAACGACGGACGAAGAAGAAGCACTTATGAGGAGGAAAGGTAGAGTGATTTTCGGTTAGGTAGTTCCCCTTTTTATAACCTAAGTACTAGCACTAGTACTAATACCTGCATAGTGGGAACACGTTCAGGTTTGGTACGTACTACTAGTAGGTGTGAGCAGGCTTTCGAATGTGATGGGAACAAGGTAAAGATTAATTGATGGTTTTGGTTTCGAGGCCCGAAACGGCTCCCGATGAGTTTAGCGGAACATAAATTTCAAGTACTACACTGCTCAAATGCGTAAATATTGAGTAGTATGTTACTGTCAAAAATTGGCACAAAATACGAAGGAGACCAATGGAAGTACTACTAGCAACCCACGATTTAACTACTCGCATGCGCGCAGTGGAGTAATAATGTCTTTCTTCCGCCCTCACGTCCACTCAATTTGCATGCGCTGTATTAATCGACCATCAATGAAGTGAACGACTTTACACGCGTCAAATTATCACATGGGGTGGATCTTGGTACAAAATTGCGTCCGCCCGTGTACCCGCGTGTGCGTGCGAGGAATGAGTGCGTGCATGGCGTGCGTGCACATCTTCGCTTCGTGCATGTACCGCCAGTATGGCTCAGGGAGGACGAGTACATTCTTCTGGAACCAGCAGCACGTCACTGTGATCAATCCACGCAAGGAGGTCGCGACAACGCCTACACATGTGCCACGTGGCTTCATGAACTGTAAGAGAGACACTGTGTAGCGTGCCATTGGTATTCTAGTTTACGTGTTTTGCACAAACTCGAAATACTAGTAAGGTACACGTGCATTGCACGCATCAGATTTTGCAACCAAATTATGAATAAATACCACACTATAGCATGTAAGCTCTGAGTCATATATGCCTGATGTAGCCCTTCGTTTAATTCTTATAGTTCATCTCATTCAAAATCAATTAGTTTTTATAAAAAAGCTAAGAACGCGGGAATAGGAAAAACATGGGATTATAGTGGAATGTCGTCTTGAATCCTACAGGATTGTACGAGTGTTTGATTGTGCATAGAAAAAACGCAGAATTCTTTCAAAGAGGTTTGAGTGGATGGGATGTTTCCTATGAAATCTAGTGCAAATGAATCATATGGAAAAATTCCTATGGTTTACAATCCTACGAATCAAACAACCAAGATAGGAAAAATTCCTAATGATTAGAATCCTCCAAAATTCCTTTGAGAATCCTTTGAATCAAAGAAGCCCTTAATATATTTTATGATTCATGGAATTGTGCGTTGTAAAGCATAAAGTAAAAACAAATAATGGCAATTCAACTAGAAAAAAAGTTTGGGCAGTTATGATACGGAAGAATCTAGAACAAAAGAGAACCACTGTTGTTTTGAGGTTTGTGCATTATGCTTAAGTTCAACCATGGAGTCTGCTAGATTGTACATGTGGCAAAATCCGGTGGGTGGGCTAGAAGATGGTGCGAGGGGCCGAGTGGAGGGAGACTATGAAGGAATGCACAAGTGGAGATCGATATTTAGAGAGAGGGGGCGAACACGTGCGCTGATGCGCGCAGTGGCGGAGCCATGAAAAATAAATGAGCTAGGGGGCCAAGCATTGCTAATCCTTTACGAGGAGGGTCAATTCATGAACTTAAACCATTTTTAGCAGCAATTGTCTAATGATCACATTCATATTAGCCTTGATATATAGTGATGTTAGGGGGGAGGGGGCAGGGCCCTTACTGCCCCTGTCTTCGCCATTGTGCACGCGTCTGAGAGATGAAGAGGAAGGCATGGATGATGAGAGGGGGACGTTGGATACATAATTAATGTGGGTGTATTAGCTATATATGTTAATCCTATATAGAGAGATATAGATTGATCGATGTGGACGTGGGAAAGAGGGTGAGACCTCACTGGATATATCGATTGATCGATTTGTGTGGAAAACTATGAAAGACCTAGCTATATACACACATACATAGAGGAACATCGATCGTTGCGCATGCACGCGTGAGAGATAAAGAATGCCCGATATGATGGAGAGGGGGATGTGTGTTGGTGTGTGCCTTCATGGGAGACCGACCTGAAGAAAAAGATTGCATGCGTGCGATGGATAATGCCGACTGGTAGTGTGTGTGCATGCATGCACGAGAGAAAGTTAGTGGTACAATTATAAAGAGAAGACTACTGTGTGGGTGTAAAAGAATAGCTGAATAGGTGAGGTCACAATCAATGTAAAGTTGAATTCAAATATTTGAATAAGAGATCCTGATGTTTGAAACCCATGCATGCATGAATATAACGGAGATCTGCGCGGTGTGGTTTGGAAACGAGCATGTTGTAATGTATACACATTGAACAAGGTCAGACTGATTTGAATTTGAGATACCGATGGCACACATCATTTGGCCACGTCGCATCCGTGCATGGACACACTATTCTAATTGGAGATGATGGGCGGCTTTTGCATCACATATCTATATCTATACCCCTATATATATTATATTTTTTATATTGTGTGCGGGTAACTTTAACTTTGAAAGATGGTCGTTGGATGAGGCGAATCCGATGGTCCAAAGATGGCAAATTTGAGCACTACTGGCCGTTGGATATCATCTAGATTCCACCAGATTTCGCCACATGTATAATCTAGAAGACTCCATGGTTGAACTTAAGCATAATGCACAAACATCAAAACACAAGCACTTCTTATTTGTTCTAGAATCTTCCGTATCAGAATTGCCCAAATGTTTTTCTACATGATTTGCCATTATTTGTTTTTACTTTATGTCTTACGACGCACAATTCCATGAATCTTAAAATAGATTAGCTTTCTTATAAAAACTAGATGATTTTGAATGAAATGAACTATAAGAATTAAACGAACATCTACATCATGCATATATGACTCAAAGCTTGCATGCTATAATGTGGTATTTATTCATAATTTGGTTGCCAAATCTCATGCGTGCAATGCACGTGTACCTTACTCTAGTCTAAATGGTGTTTGTGTGTGTGTTGTGCGTGTTGAGGTGCAAATTGTCTTTTTTTGGGTACACGTTAAGCTTGTTCTTCCGAAATTTCAAGCCGCGCCTTGTTATGCCGAAAATTCAAGCTAGCGTCTCTGTCTATCGTGCTGCGAAACTCCCGCCTCTTCAACCCGCGCCTTGTTAGCCCGAAATATTTAAGATATATCTTTGTCTCGTTGTGCTCCGACAACTCCCTCCATGTCAACCCGCGCCTTGCTATTCCGAAATTACAACGCGCGCGAAAACTCCCACCTCCTGTGAAATCCAGACACGCGAAATGCCCGTGGTACCCCTGAACCGAAAGAACCGCCTCAAATCGGTGGGGGTACTTTCGTAACTTACCCCACATTTCGGACAAGCGCGTCTCTAAGCCATGGTTCCCCACTGCCATCCCATCCGCCCACCCATTCGTACACCGAGGCCGCGAAAACCCGCGACGAAACCCCACACCCTGCTCCGTCCGCCACCCAGCCGGAGCCTCTTCCCCGACGACGTCGTCCACAGCAACACCTCGACGTCCCTCATCCACCGTACCGGATGAGGATCCGTCGTCGATCTCATCGTCCCGCCGGTTCAGCCACCCCGTCCTCCACCTCCAAGGAGCTGCCCCGACGTTCCCCTCGTCTTTCGCGCCACCTCCATTCCCACACCGCCGTCTTCACCTGCACCACCGGAAGAGCATCATCATCACCGTTTCCTCGGATGAAGCTGCGGCCTAATCGGCGCCACCAAAGAGGTTGTACACTAATCGCCGCATTTTCTTCTTGATTCGATCTCACGGTGCTGCCGGCGCTCGGTCCCGAGCCGACACGGCGCGGCTCCATCCACGGCGGCGTTGCCGGCCACTTCCTCCATGGCGTCGCTCCCTCGGCGGCGACGTCCACATCAGTAGGACCTGCTGCTGCTTTAGCTCTCGCTCGCGCTGCTGCTCTGCTCTTGCTCTCGGTCCCCTGCCTGGTCTGCTCTTGCTATTGCTCTTGCTCGCGCTGCTGCTCTCGCTCTTGCTCTTGCTTGCGATGCTGCTCCGATTTAGCTACACTTCAGTCGACTGAATCGACTTTTGGGTCAGTCGATTTTCAGGTGGTGGGGGGGCTCGCCGGGGTGAAGGAAGAACCAGCCGCAGCGGGGAGGGGGGCTCGCCGGAGAGATACCCCACTATCTATCTTAGGGTTCAGGATGGGGGCGGTGGTCGCCGGTGGTGGCGGGGCGTTGGCGGGGCGGTGGCGTGGGGATCGCCGGAGAAAAAGCTCGGCACGGGGTGGCCTAGAGGGATGGCCAGGGCGGCGGCGGACCGGCGGTGGGGAGTGTTTTCGGGGCGGGCGGGGCGGCGCACCGCCGGCCGCGGGCGGCGGGGGCTGCTGTTTGGCCGGCTCAGGGGGGTGGAGGTTGAAGATGAACCGCAGGCCCTTGATTTCGTATCCAACGGCTGCAAAATCGACTGACCAGAGATGAAAAAGTCAGTCGACCGACGTGTAGCCTCACCTTGCTAGTGCGTTCAGTTTCGACAGCAAAATTCAGTTTCGACAGCAAAATTCAGTTTCGACAGTTAAGTTCAGTTTCGACAGTTAAGTTCAGTTTCGACAGTTAAGTTCAGTTTCGACAGTTAAGTTCAGAGATGAGCGGCTGATGTATTTTACATCTAGCACTTTGTGGTTATGTATTTTACGTCATGTATTGGAGATGCTATTAGAATTCCACTCAGGTTAACGTTGTTCGTTGTCTCTCTTGTCCTGCTTCAGCCTCGGCGTCGTACAACTCACCGGAGCTGCTCCAACGACGAAACCCTCCATCACAGCGGAGCAGTACCTCGGGCTCCATCTCCAGACGCCTAAGATCTTCTTCCCCTCCTCCGACAGCCAAGTCAGCCGGAGCATCCTCACCGGCCAACCCAATCACGCTGAGATCGACATGGCTTCGCCAAAGAGGTTCTACACTTGTTGCATCTCTTTTTTACTCTACATGTTATATATATTGTCCACTGAGCACTCGTAGTAACGGGAAATACGATTATTTTATCCTACTATATGACAAGCAGTGAGGTACCAGGCAACTTAGCTATCCGTGATGGACTCTCTTGAACGCCATCATTATTTATCTCTGCGCGTTTCAGCTGTGCATTTGTCGATGGGCCTGGGAGTTGAGCTAGTATGGCAGTGGCCTGGGTCCAAAGTAATAGAAGTAGCACAAAAACATTTTTTTAGTGTAGGATTTTCCTTGCTCAAGCCTGCCTACTAGAATCGCCAGTGCTTGAAAGGAAAAGTGAATGAAAAACATCGGAATTGGAAAGTTTCCTATGGTACTACTTTTCATGAATTTGGTGCAAAGGAATGGAGCAAAGGAAAACTGTAGGATTTGTTCCTTTAGTGTCTCCTTGAAAGAAAAACCGTAGGAATTCTAATTTCCACTTCTCCTCCTTTTCATATTCCTATTCATCAAGCACAAGACTAAGAGATAGTAGCATAATAGCATTATAACCGTACATTTTCTTGTGGTTTGACTTAATCTCACCATGCTTTTTTGCATCCTGTGATCTTCCAATTGTTGTGAATCAAACACCCAGATTGGCAGAAATCCTGTGTTTTTAAATTCTCTGTTTTGCACGTGCATTCCTATCCTATTCCTGTCTATTTCCTATCCCTGCATTGTTAGAATCCTCAAATTCAAACAAGCCCTTACTCAATTACTTCTGTTACAGATATGTGTCAAAGAAAACCTTGTGTGGTTTGTCCTGCTCCTGCGGCGCTGTGTTCCACCCCAGCTCAGCTGCTCCAACGACGGAAGGGTTCACCACAGCAGGGATCCGCTCTCCAGACTGTCTTTCGCCGCCTCAGATCTTCTTCCCCGCCGCCGGCAGCCACGGCAACTGCATTACCATCATCAACTGAGCAGATGACCTTGAGGACTACACGGGTCCGCAAGAGAGGTCGCACTCTTCCGTGTCTGCTTACGTTATGCGTCGCTTAATATGATGACATGCTACATTATCGTCGTGTTCACCTATTAGACTCCGAGTCAGTTCCAAACTAATGCTGAAACTTGAGTTTTTAAATGGTTGTGGGGTACATATTGGGGCAGCAATCAGTACTATCTGTCTACTATCTGGTTAATCTCCGGTGTCTACTATGAGTTTCATGTTGGGTGCAAACAAACATTAAAGGAGCCATTATCTGTATTTTTTAACTAAAGCTATTATCTGCCTGCTATCATTGGTTTTGGGTCTATCCACAGTTTGCTACCATCACTCTGGATTTGTGCATGCACTCCTTACATAATCTCACTATGTTTTATTCCTATGCATGCCAGTTATTGTACACAATGGAACTGATCATGTAGAGCAAAAGAGACGAGCCTTGCGTGGCAATAAAATTTCATGCAGACGTCGTTCCATGGTGGGCGCAAAGGCAGCCCCCCTCCACCCATTTCGGATCGTAATCAAGAGGAAGATAACTGTTATGAGGGGGATTCAGAAGGAGAAGACCACTCCTATTTACCCCATGAGGTCTTCGCTCTAACTTGGCATGCTGATGTTGGTAATATCATGCATATGGTGCCTTGCATTGCTTACTGTATACATTAAAGATGTCATCTGCTTAGTTTAGACATGCTTTGTGTCAATGCCATCTGTTTAGTTTCTTTATCGTATATGTGAATCATGCAATGCCATCTTGTCTAGCCAGGCATCATATATGTGAATTTTGCAATGCCACCCTGGTTAGCCAGTCATCTTATATGTGAATTATATCATGCCATCATTTTTTATTACGTGTTAAATTTGTCAACAATTTTAGTACATTCAATTACTCTTCCTGTGCATCAGCCATTTGGCACGGTCATGGAAAAATCTGGAGTGGAAACAAGGTCTTCAGAGCAGACAATGCTATCTGACGAAGCGCATGTCTTGCTGGTTACCGATAGCTCCTCAGAGGAGGATTCAGAGACAGATGACCAGTCATATTCCCCCCCCCCGAGGTGCATGCCCTAACTTGGCAGGGTTATGTTGCTCATATCGTGCGTATGGTATCTTGCATTGCTATGTCATTTGCTTAGTTTAGACATGCTTTGTGTGAATGCCACCTGTTTAGTGTCTAATTACCATATATGTGAATTATGCAATGCCATCTTGTTGCAAGACATTATATATGTGAATTATGCAATGTTATCTTGTTGCAAGGCATTATGTATGTGAATTATGCAATGCCATGCTGTTTAGGCAAGCGTCATATATGTGAATTATATCATGCCGTCCTTTTTTTGTATTTCTCATTGCTTTTGTCGACAATGTTTGTATATTCAACTGCTCTTCCTGTGCATCAGCCATTTGAATTGGTGATGGAGAAATCTGGAGTGAAAACAAGGTCTTCAGAGCAGACAATGCTACCTGCTGAAGCAGATATCTTGCTGGTTACAGATAGCTCTTCAGAGGAGGATTCAGAGGCAGATGACCAGTCCTATTATCCCCCTGAGGTGTATGCTCAAACTTGGCAGGGTTATATTACTCATATAATGCATATGTTGTATTGCAATGCTTAGTTTTTACATCATATACACAATATTGAATGCCATCTCCTTAGTTGACACATCATATATGCGATTGCCCTCTGCTCACTTCCTTAGTATATAAATCATATATTTGAATTATGTCATGCTATGATGTTTACATAGACAGCATGTATCTGAATTATGGCATGCCAACCCATTTTCTAAAGACATAATATAGTTATATCATCTCATCCTGTTTACATAGTCATCATATTTAAATTATGTCATTCTATCCGTGAATTATATCATGCCATCATGTTTCCATCGACGGCATGTTTGTGATTTATGGCATGCCAACCACTTTAATAGACACATCGTATAGTTATATCATGTCATCCTGTTTACATAGTCATCATATTTTGAAGTATGTCATTCTATCCTGTTTAGTTAGCCATCATACATGTGAAATTGTGTCATGCTATCCTGTTTAATTAGCCATCATATATGTGAAATTATGTCCTGCTATTCTGTTTGCTTAGACAACATAAATGTGAATTATTTCATGCCCTGTTTTCTTCCCTACTATCCATTGCACCTGTCTATCTTACAATGTCTGTACATTCAATTACTTTTCTTGTTTATCAGCCATTTCAATTGGAGGGAGTGATGGCAGTATCTGTGGGAGTAAAAACACGGTCTTCAGAAAAGATCGTGCTACCTGTCGATGCAGGTAGAACCACGGTTGTACTTGCCCAAGAACCAGCCCCACCACACATAACCCACACTCATGCAGATTGTACCCCTACCCAGTTGGACAGAGAACCAGCTACACCCCTTCTAACCCCAACCCCAGCAGATAGACACCCAGTTCCCGTTGACACAGCACCGTCTCCACCACAGAGCACCCAAACACGAGCAGTTAGTAAGGCAACTGCAGTGCCCAAATCACGAGGACCACCACTCCGAACCCGAAGTCAACGCTTAAAGCAGAAGAAGAATTGTTCTCAGGTCAGGTTCCGTAGCTATGGTTCATACTACTTTGCTCTTGCATCACTGTATTTACTGATACCAACTAATTTCAAATTTGAAGGATGCAATTGAAACTCCAATGGCGCAACAGGTATGTTTTAAACCTGTTTCTTCAACGTGTTTGGCTGTTTGCTGTTGTAACTTGCTCTATGTTGATTTCAGTTTCAATTGAATAAACAGTTATGTTCTCATGCCATGCACATTACAAGTGTTGTTATTGCTGTGTAGTTTCCCACACTTATATTCTGTCTATGCTGCTTTGTCTTAAATAGATATGATTCGAACTGTATCTATCTTGATTTGGCAACATAAACTAGAATGATATAGACCATACAGTGACCATACTACATAGATATATGTTTGTTTCATGCTGTTATCCTGTCCACCTTACTACTGAACTGGTAAACCTGAGATGTGTTTGTTTGTTTCTCTTTTAGAACGCGGATAAAATATTGGAGAAGAGTACCCTGTTATGCAATGGTAAAGGAAGTAATGCAGATAAGGTTCAAGATAGTGAGACATCCCTGTTGGTCTCCAAGAAAGCTGATAAAAACTATATTGAAGACACTGAGACAACCCCAAAGTCCTGTCTTGATGTAGTGTTCGAGTTACTGGCTACCACTGCTGGCACCAGCTCTTCGAACTCGTTGCCTGAATCAGTTCGGCTTCTTGAGTCTCAACTTCAAGTTGAAAGACATCGATCAGATGTTATGCGACAGGAAGCCGAAGGACTGAGGAAGTCCCTGCAGAATTCAGATGCATACTTTCTGGTGCAACAGCAAGCGCTGGAGGACTTAAGCGCCAAACAAGAGAAAGTTAATAAGCTTGCTAAGCATCTTGCCAGCATTATGGGTACCCAGGATATTGTTTCTTGAGCTCTTCTGAAGTGGTTTCAGTTCTGGACTTGTTTTGCTGCGGCGTTTATATGCTGCTGTGTTCCCTATATTTGCACTGGTGGCGAACTTTGATGCCCAGTGGATGTAATATGTGTAATAGCCGTGATAGCCTAGTGTAAGTTGCTTGCTTATTTATTTCCTTGTTGTCTTGTTTATTTGTTTGCTTGTAGTCAGTGCAGTTCTTTTTCTGCGGTTTGCTAGTGGCTGCAATAACCTATTTTTTAAAACTAGGCCACAATAACCATGGGCTAATATTTACTGTAGTGACACTGGGCCTCCTACGGGCCGTAGAAACTGTGGGCCTTAGGCTAAACAGTGGGCCTTCTACGGGCCGTAGAAGCAGTGGGCCTTCTACGGGCCGTAGAAACAATGGGCCTTCTACGGGCCGTATCATCAATGGGCCTTCTACGGGCCGTATCATCAATGGGCCTTATACGGGCCGTATGATCGATTGGCCAAACATGGGCCGAACAGACCGCATTCTGGCCGTAAACGGGCTAGAGTTGGAATCGTCCGTTCATGGGCCGACCATAACGGGCCATCGTTAATAGGCCGTATTTGATGACGCTATGAAAACGGCCCAACGTATTAACGGACCACAAACGGGCCGACTGTAACCACGGGCTGAATTTGGCCCACAAGCAGAAAATGACAGTAACGGGCCGTAAGTAAACGAATGCTGGAAATGAGCCCAAGAATAAATGGGCTCTGAAGAAGGCCGGAAGATAACATGGGCTGGAAACGGCCCAACGGTATAACGGGCCGTTAATGGGTATAAAGTGATACACTGTTCATCACGGGCCAGTTTCACCACGGGCCGTTAACGGGTGTAAAGTGATACACTGTTCATTACGGGCCAGTTTCACCACGGGCCGTTAATAGGCCAAGAGTTACATAGGGCCTCATATGGGCCGAAAGACGTCATGGGCCATACATGGGCCAGAAGTGAAAATGGGCTGGAATCATATTGGATGGCCCAGATGACGCTACGGGGCCTAATTCGGATAGGGAGTAACGAGCCTTGGGTTAGAGGGCTATAAATGGGCTATATTCGAATAGGCCGTTAACAGGCTTTCCATGGGCTGGCCCGTCAGCTTTTAACCAAGTCAAACGGGCCGGCCTTTACACAGGAATGGGCCTCTATTGGGCCGAGCCACGTGTCGACGTATCATAGGCGCCTATCTGACCCACTGACGAGCTGACACGTGTTTCATCCGGCCAATAAGAATTTTACACGTGGAAATTTCCCATTGGTCGGGGCTGTTAACGGGTTATCGGATCCAAAACCCGACACGATAGCTTAACGGTGTTCCGTTACAGTGGATGCCATGTGTCGGTCACCCTTGACAAAAGCACTTCTGTGACGCGCGATTTATCGTCATGGAAGTGGACACTTCCGTGATGATAATTTTGGTAATGTCATGGAACACTTCTACGACAGCACACTTCTACGCCACCCAGTACTGGGGCGGGAGTTCAGGAGTATTGCCATAACTCGTATAACGGATGCTTTTCTAAGGTTGAGGTAAATGATTTTCGAAGATTTCTTGGTTATGTGTTGAAGGATGGATACAGCTGGATGTTGGATTTGCTAGTTTTGGGTGAGATATTATGCTTCCCGTGTATCCCCAACACCTGATTGCATAACCGGAAAGTTTCAGGAGTTTTATAGGTGGAAATTCATGTAGCTCTAGTATTTCTTTCCGCAGATATTTGGTTTGTGATTGGGTAATTCTTACCAATTATTTGTTCATATCCGTACCTTGTTGATTTATTCATCTACCTATTGTCTAAGTGGCTTCTCAACTTATGGAAGTGTGATGATTTACTTTGGAATTCATTCGTTCATTCTTGTTCGAATGTTAAGGCTACATGTTGCAATTTCGGTCCATTGATTCAGCTTGAATATATGTCTTTCAAGATGCTAACGGATGTCAACCTCTTCAGGATGGCTCCTCCAACGCGTCAGAATCCGGAACCTCCGCCACCACCTCCACCTCCGGAGGCATGGCAAGCTATCATGGCCGCCAGCAACGCCAACACGCAGATGCTTTTGCAACTCTTGCAAGAGCGCAACCAAGGAAATCAAGGCCAAGGCAACAATCAAGCTCAGTTTGCTACCCTCAATCAGTTCCTCGCAAACCAGCCGAAGTCCTTCAGTAACTGTGTCGAGGCCATAGACACTGACAATTGGCTCGTGGATATCTGCAAACATTTCGAGTGTAGCAACGTCAGGCCTGAGGACTTTGTCAAGTTTGCGTCGTTGCAACTCAAAGACCAAGCTGCTGAGTGGTATCAACAATACAAAGATTCCAGAGGAGGTCGTGTGATTACCTGGGATGATTTTCGCCGAGACTTCAAAGCTCACCACATTCCTCAAAGTGCTGCTGATAGTAAGCGTGAGGAGTTGATGTCTACTACACAACCTTCTTCTTGTAGATGTTGTTGGGCCTCCAAGTGCAGAGGTTTGTAGGACAATATCAAATTTCCCTCAACTGGATGACCTAAGGTTTATCAATCCGTAGGAGGCGTAGGATGAAGATGGTCTCTCTCAAGCAACCCTGCAACCAAATAACAAAGAGTCTCTTGTGTCCCCAACACACCCAATACAATGGTAAATTGTATAGGTGCACTAGTTCGGCGAAGAGATAGTGATACAAGTGGTATATGGATAGTAGATATGGGTATTTGTAATCTGAAATTATAAAAACAGCAAGGTAACTAATGATAAAAGTGAGCGTAAATGGTATTGCAATGCGTTGAAACAAGGCATAGGGTTCATACTTTCACTAGTGCAAGTTCTCTCAACAATAATAACATAATTGGATCATATAACTATCCCTCAACATGCAACAAAGAGTCACTCCAAAGTCACTAATAGCGGAGAATAAACGAAGAGATTATGGTAGGGTACGAAACCACCTCAAAGTTATTCTTTCCAATCAATCCGTTGGGCTATTCCTGTAAGTGTCACAAACAGCCCTAGAGTTCATAATAGAATAACACCTTAAGACACAAATCAAACAAAACCCTAATGTCACCTAGATACTCCAATGTCACCTCAAGTATCCGTGGGTATGATTATACAATATGCATCACACAATCTCAGATTCATCTATTCAACCAACACATAGGACATCAAAGAGTGCCCCAAAGTTCCTACCGGAGAATCACGACGAAAATGTGTGCCAACCCCTATGCATAGGTTCATGGGCGGAACCCACAAGTTGATCACCAAAACATACATCAAGTGGACCACGTGATATCCCATTGTCACCACAGATACGCACGGCAAAACATACATCAGGTGCTCTCAAATCTTTAAAGACTCAATCCGATAAGATAACTTCAAAGGGAAAACTCAATCCATTACAAGAGAGTAGAGGGGAAATAAACATCATAGGATCCAACTATAATAGCAAAGCTCACGATACATCAAGATCATGCCACCTCAAGAACACGAGAGAGAGAGAGAGAGAGAGAGAGAGAGAGAGAGAGATCAAACACATAGCTACTGGTACATACCCTCAACCCCGAGGGAGAACTACTCCCTCCTCGTCATGGAGAGCACCGGGATGATGAAGATGGCCACCAGAGAGGGATTCCCCCTCCGACAGGGTGCCGGAACGGGTCTAGATTGGCTTTCGGTGGCTACGGAGGCTTCTGGCGGCGGAACTCCCGATCTATTGTGCTCTCGAATGTTTTTAGGGTATATGGAGATATATAGGCGGAAGAAGTACGTCAGGGGGGCCACGAGGGGCCCACGAGGGTGGAGGGCGCGCCTTAGGGGGGTGAGCACGCCCCCCTACCTCATGGCTCCCTCGTTTCTTTCCTGGCATGCACTCCAAGTCCATCAGGTTGCTTTCCTTCCAAAAATAAGTTCCGTGAAGTTTCAGGTCAATTGGACTCCGTTTGATTTTCCTTTTCTGCGACACTCTAAAACAAGGTAAAAAGAGAAACTGGCACTGGGCTCTGGGTTAATAGGTTAGTCCCAAAAATAATATAAAAGTGTCTAATAAAGCCCATAAACATCCAAAACAGATAATATAATAGCATGGAACAATCAAAAATTATAGATACGTTGGAGAAGTATCAGCATCCCCAAGCTTAATTCCTGCTCGTCCTCGAGTAGGTAAATGATAAAAACAAATTTTTTGATGTGGAATCTACCTAACATATTTCTCTAAGTAATTCTCTTTATTGTGGAATGAATGTTCAGATCCATAAGATTCAAGACAAAAGTTTAATATTGACATAAAAATAATAATACTTCAAGCATACTAACCAACTAATCATGTCTTCTCAAAATAACATGGCCAAAGAGAGCTATCCCTACAAAATCATATAGTCTGGCTATGCTCCATCTTCACCACACAAAGTATTTAAATCATGCACAACCCCGATGACAAGCCAAGCAATTGTTTCATACTTTTGGTGTTCTCAAACTTTTTCAATCTTCACGCAATACATGAGCGTGAGCCATGGACATAGCACTATAGGTGGAATAGAATGGTGGTTGTGGAGAAGACAAAAAGGAGAAGATAGTCTCACATCAACTAGGCGTATCAACGGGCTATGGAGATGCCCATCAATAGATATCAATGTGAGTGAGTAGGGATTACCATGCAACGGATGCACTAGAGCTATAAGTGTATGAAAGCTCAAAAAGGAACTAAGTGGGTGTGCATCCAACTTGCTTGCTCACGAAGACCTAGGGCATTTTGAGGAAGGCCATCATTGGAATATACAAGCCAAGTTCTATAATGAAAGATTCCCACTAGTATATGAAAGTGACAACATAGGAGACTCTCTATCATGAAGATCATGGTGCTACTTTGAAGCACAAGTGTGGTAAAAGGATAGTAGCATTTCCCCTTCTCTCTTTTTCTCTCATTTTTTTGGGACTTATCTTTTTGTTTATGGCCTCTTTTCTCTTCTTTTTTATTTGGGCTTCTTTGGCCTCTTTTATTTATTTATTTTCGTCCGCAGTCTCATCCCGACTTGTGGGGGAATCATAGTCTCCATCATCCTTTCCTCACTGGGACAATTCTCTAATAATGATGATCATCACACTTTTATTTACTAATAACTCAAGAATTACAACTCAATACTTAGAACAACAATATGACTCTATGTGAATGCCTCCGGCGGTGTACCGGGATGTGCAATGATGTATGAGTGACATGTATGAAAGAATTATGAGAGGTGGCTTTGCCACAAATACGATGTCAGCCACATGATCATGTAAAGCAATATGACAAGGATGAAGCGTGTCATAATAATGGAACGGTGGAAAGTTGCATGGCAATATATCTCGGAATGGCTATGGAAATGCCATAATAGGTAGGTATGGTGGCTGTTTTGAGGAAGGTATATGGTGGGTTTATGATACCGGCGAAAGGTGCGCGGTATTAGAGAGGCTAGCAATGGTGGAAGAGTGAGAGTGTGTATAATCCATGGACTCAACATTAGTCATAAAGAACTCACATACTTATTGCAAAAATCTATTAGTTATCGAGACAAAGTACTATGCGCATGCTCCTAGGGGGATAGATTGGTAGGAAAAGACCATCGCTCGTCCCCGACCGCCACTCATAAGGAGGACAATCAATAAATACATCATGCTCCGACTTCATCACATAACGGTTCACCATACGTGCATGCTACAGGAATTACAAACTTTAACACAAGTATCTATCAAATTCACAACTACTCAACTAGCATGACTCTAATATTACCATCCTCATATCTCAAAACAATCATCAAGTATCAAACTTCTCATAGTATTCAATGCACTTTATATGTAAGTTTTTATTATATCCCTCTTGGATGCCCATCATATTAGGACTAGTTTCATAACCAAAGCAAATTACCATGCTGTTCTAAACACTCTCAAAATAATATAAGTGAAGCACTAGAGCTCATCTATTTCTTCAAAATAAAACCACCACCTCCTCTAAAAAGATATAAGTGAAGATCAATGAGTAGTCGAATAATTATGCAACTATGTGAAGACTCTCTAACATTTAATAATTTCAGATCTTGGTATTTTATTCAAACAGAAAGCAAAGAAAAATAAAATGACATTCTAAGAATAGCAAACATCATGTGAAGAAGCAAAAACTTAGGATCAACCGAAACTAACCGATAGTTGTGGAAGAAGAAAGGTGGGATGCCAACCGGGGCATCCCCAAGCTTAGACGCTTGAGACCTCTTGAAATATTATCTTGGGATGCCTTAGGCATCCCCAAGCTTGAGCTTTTGTGTCTCCTTAATTCCTCTCATATCACGGTCTCCCTAAATCTTAAAAGCTTCATTCACACAAAACTCAACAAGGACTCGTGAGATAAGTTAGTATAAACCATTGCAAAAACCTTATCATACTCTACTGTAGAAAATCACTAAAATTATTATTCAACATTGCATAATAAATGCCTCTGCATATTTAATAGTCCTATCCTCAAATAGAATCATTAAAGAAGCAAACATATGCAAACAATGCAAACATAACAGCAATCTGCCTAAACAGGACAGTCTGTAAAGAATGCAGCAGCATCCATACTTCCCTAGCTCCAAATTTTTTGAAAGAAAATACCCACTGTAGTAAATTTATCAGAGCTTAATATGCAAAAGGTTTCAACATTTTATCACATTCTGACTTTTCTAGAGAATTATTGCAACAGCGGTAAACTTTCTGTTTTCAAACAGCAACATGTGGACTTCTAAAATAGGCATAGTAAAGGCTATCAATGCCACTTTTATTGAAATAAAAGATGCAAAACATTGTTCTGAATAACATGAAGAAAATCTTAACAAAATAAATTGATGCTCCAAGCAAAACACATATCATGTGGTGAATAAAAATATAGCTCCAAGTAAAGTTACCGATGAACGAAGACGAAAGAGGGGATGCCTTCCGGGGCATCCCCAAGCTTAGGCTCTTGGCTATCCTTGAATATTACCTTGGGGTGCCTTGGGCATCCCCAAGCTTAGGCTCTTTCCACTCCTTATTCCATAGTCCATCGAATCCTTATCCAAAACTTGAAAACTTCACAACACCAAACTTAACAGAAAACTCGTAAGCTCCGTTAGTATAAGAAAATAAATCACCACTTCAAGGTACTGTAATGAACTAATTCTTTATTTATATTGGTGTTAAACCTACTGTATTACAACTTCTCTATGGTTTATAAACTCTTTTACTAGCCATAGATTCATTAAAATAAGCAAACAACACACGAAAAACAGAATCTGTCAAACACAGAACAGTCTGTAGTAATCTGGATCAGACGTATACTTATGGAACTCATAAAATTCTCAAATAAATTACTGGACCTGAGGAATTTAGCTATTAATCATCTGAAAAAATAATTAACTAAATATCACTCTCCAAATAAAAATGGCAGCAATTCTCGTGAGCGCTAAAGTTTCTGTTTTTTTTATAGCATGATCAACAAGACTTTCCCCAAGTCTTCCCAAAGGTTCTACTTCGCACAAACACTAATTAAAAGCATAAAACCACATCTAAACAGAGTCTAGATGAATTATTTACTACTAAACAGGAGCAAAAAGCAAGGAAAAAAATAAAATTGGGTTGCCTCCCAACAAGCGCTATCGCTTAACGCCCCTAGCTAGGCATGATGATTTCAACGATGCTCACATAAAAGATAAGAATTGTAACATAAAGAGAGCATCATGAAGAATATGACTAGCACATTTAAGTCTAACATGCTTCCTATGCATAGGGATTTTGTGAGCAAACAACTTATGGGAACAAGAATCAACTTGCATAGGAAGGTAAAGCAAGCACAACTTCAAGATTTTAAGCACATAGAGAGGAAACTTGATATTATTGCAATTCCTACAAGCATATATTCCTCCCTCATAATAATTTTCAGTAGCACAATGAATGAATTCAACAATATAACCAGCACCTAAAGCATTCTTTTCATGATCTACAAGCATAGAAAATTTACGACTCTCCACATAAGCAAAATTCTTCTCAATCGGAATAGTGGGAGCAAACTCAATAGAGTAACTATCATGGGACTGGAAATTGAAATCAAGATGACAAGTTTCATTGTTATTATTAATCTTTAAAGCATACGTGTCATCACAATAATCATCATAGATAGGAGGCATGCTTTCATCATAATAAATTTGCTCACCAAAACTTGGGGGACAAAAAATATCATCTTCATCAAACATAGCTTCCCCAAGCTTGTGGCTTTGCATATCATTAGCATCATGGATATTCAAGGAATTCATACTAACAACATTGCAATCATGCTCATCATTCAAATATTTAGTGCCAAACATTTTATAGATTTCTTCTTCTAGCACTTGAGCACAATTATCCTTTCCATCATACTCACGGAAGATATTAAAAATATGAAGCCTATGAGACAAACTTAATTCCATTTTTTTTGTAATTTTCTTTTATAGACTAAACTAGTGATAAAACAAGAAACTAAAAGACTCGATTGCAAGATCTAAAGATATAACTTCAAGCGCTAACCTCCCCGGCAACATCGCCAGAAAAGAGCTTGATGTCTACTACACAACCTTCTTCTTGTAGACGTTGTTGGGCCTCCAAGTGCAGAGGTTTGTAGGACAATAGAAAACTTCCCTCAAGTGGATGACCTAAGGTTTATCAATCTGTAGGAGGCGTAGGATGAAGATGGTCTCTCTCAAGCGACCCTGCAACCAAATAACAAAGAGTCTGTTGTGTCCCCAACACACCCAATACAATGGTAAATTGTATAGGTGCACTAGTTCGGCGAAGAGATAGTGATACAAGTGGTACATGGATAGTAGGTATGGGTATTTTTAATCTGAAATTATAAAAACAGCAAGGTAACTAATGATAAAAGTGAGCGTAAACGGTATTGCAATGCGTTGAAACAAGGCCTAGGGTTCATACTTTCACTAGTGTAAGTTCTCTCAACAATAATAACATAATTGGATCATATAACTATCCCTCAACATGCAACAAAGAGTCACTCCAAAGTCACTAATAGCGGAGAACAAATGAAGAGATTATGGGAGGGTACGAAACCACCTCAAAGTTATTCTTTCCAATCAATCCGTTGGGCTATTCCTATAAGTGTCACAAACAGCCCTAGAGTTTGTACTAGAATAACACCTTAAGACACAAATCATCCAAAACCCTAATGTCACCTAGGTACTCCAATGTCACCTCAAGTATCCGTGGGTATGATTATATGATATGCATCACACAATCTCAGATTCATCTATTCAACCAACACGACCTCAAAGAGTGCCCGAAAGTTCCTACCGGAGAATCATGACGAAAAACGTGTGCCAACCCCTATGCATAGGTTCGTGGGCGGAACCCACAAGTTGATCACCAAAACATACATCAAGTGGATCACGTGATATCCCATTGTCACCACAGATACGCACGGCAAGACATACATCAAGTGCTCTCAAATATTTAAAGACTTAATCCGATAAGATAACTTCAAAGGGAAAACTCAATCCATTACAAGAAAGTAGAGGGGGGAAGAAACATCAGAGGATCCAACTATAATAGCAAAGCTCACGATACATCAAGATCATGCCACCTCAAGAACCCGAGAGAGAGAGAGAGAGAGAGAGAGAGATCAAACACATAGCTACTGGTACATACCCTCAGCCCCAAGGGAGAACTACTCCCTCGTCGTCATGGAGAGCACCAGGATGATGAAGATGGCCACCGGAGAGGCATTCCCCCTCCGGCAGGGTGCCGGAACGGCTCTACATTGGCTTTTGGTGGCTACGGAGGCTTCTGGCGGCGGAACTCCTGATCTATTGTGCTCTCGGATGTTTTTAGGGTATATGGAGATATATAAGCGGAAGAAGTACGTCAGGGGGGCCACGAGGGCCACGAGGGTGGAGGGCGCGCCCTAGGGGGGTAGGCGCGCCCCCTACCTCGTGGCTCCCTCGTTTATTTCCTGACGTGCACTCCAAGTCCATCATGTTGCTTTCCTTCCAAAAATAAGTTCCGTGAAGTTTCAGGTCAATTGGACTCCGTTTGATTTTCCTTTTCTGCGATACTCTAAAACAAGGTAAAAACATAAACTGGCACTGGGCTCTGGGTTAATAGGTTAGTCCCAAAAATAATATAAAAGTGTCTAATAAAGCCCATAAACATCCAAAACAGATAATATAATAGCATGGAACAATCAAAAATTATAGATACGTTGGAGACGTATCAGGAGTTCCGCAATCTGAAGCAAGGCGGTATGTTTGTTTACCAGTACAACATCCTGTTTCAGAGGCTCGCTCTTCACTAAACAAGACGTCCCTAACAAGAAGAGCTTGATTTATCAATTCAGAGGTGGCCTCAGAGAAGATCCGCAACTAGCTCTCGTGCTTTTTGAGCCGACCGAGTATGATGAGTTCTACAACATGGCACTAAAGCAAGAAGTCGCTCAGCTCAAGTGCGATGCATCTAAGAAGAGAGTCAGGGATGCAGCTCCTTCTTCTTCAACTCAAGTGGCAGCTAAGCAACAAAAGTTTTGGTTGCCTCCTCCTCCTCCGTTCCGTCAGCCTTATCAGCAGAAGAGTAAAGGTGGCAGTGGATCTTCCCACCCACCCAACCCAGGCTATCAGAACAAAGCTCCGTCTCATGCTCCAAGGTCAAGTGCTCCTTATCACCGTCCGCTCTCAGAGGTTACTTGCAACAAGTGTCAGCAGAAAGGACACTATGCGAACAAATGCTTCAACCAAAGGCGCCTTCCGCCTCCTCCTCCTGTGAGATCTGCCAGCAATGCAGTGGTCAAGCATAATCCCAAGCATGCCAAGGTCAACATGATGAACGCAGCTCAGGCAGAGGACTCTTCAGAAGTGATCATGGGTAACCTTCCAGTTAACTCCATTCCTACTAAAGTTCTTTTTGACACTGGTGCATCACATTCTTTCATGTCATTCCCTTTTGCATCGGAGCACAACTTTGACACTAAGGCATTACCTAAAGCATTGCAAGTTGTTTCTCCGGCTATGCATTTGAGATCTACCATAATGGTTCCGAATGTCGGTATTGAAATGGGCGACTACAAATTTCTGGCTTCTCCAATGGTTCTTGGCGACTCAGACATTGATATAATTTTTGGCATGGACTGGCTTTCTAAGCACAAGGCTCAGCTTGATTGTGCTACCAGGCAAATTCAATTAACACACTCTTCTGAGGATGTGATCACCTATGCCTCTCATGACGATACCATTCGACTGTTTTCTCTCAATGAGAAGGGCGAGTTGAATGCCATCTCTCAGATTCCAGTCGTTTGTGAATATCAAGATGTCTTTCCAAAAGAGCTTCCAGGAATGCCTCCTCACCGGCTAGTTGAATTCGTCATCGATCTTGAGCCTGGCACATAACCTGTTTGTAAACGTCCTTACAAGCTTGGACCATAAGAGTTGAAGGAGCTGAAGAAACAACTCGATGTACAAGAGCGTATGGGTCTGATCCGACCGAGCTCTTCTCCATGGGGTTGTGGTGTTCTTTTTGTCAAGAAGAAGGATGGCATGGACCGACTTTGTGTCGACTACCGTCCATTGAACAAGAAAACAATAAAGAACAAGTACCCACTTCCCAACATCAATGAGCTTTTCGAGCAAGTCAAGGGTGCTCAAGTATTCTCCAAGTTTGACCTCCTTATGGGTTATCATCAGATTCACATTCGTGAACAAGATATCCCCAAGACAGCTTTCAGAACAAGCTATGCTTCTTATGAATATACTGTCATGTCTTTCGACCTTGTCAATGCTCCTCCAACGTTCTCTCGCATGATGAACTTGATATTCAACCCTTACACAAATGATTTCATCCTGGTGTATCTCGATGATATTTTGGTCTTTTCCAAGAACAAGGAGGATCATGCCAAGCACTTGAGATTGGTGCTGGACAAACTCAGAGAACATCAATTCTATGCGAAGTTTTCAAAGTGTGAGTTTTGGCTCGATCAGGTTCTCTACCTTGGGCATATCATCTCCGCCAAGGGCATAGTTGTTAGTCCTGAGAAGGTGTCTGCAATTGTGAATCGGGAACCGCCTCGGAATGTGAAGCAGCTCCGTAGTTTCCTTGGGCTTGCAAGCTATTGTCGAAGATTCATTGAGAATTTCTCTAAGATTGCAAAGCCTCCTTCCAACCTCCTCCAGAAGCATGTGAAGTATGTCTGGACGTCTGAATGTGACATCGCTTTCAACACCCTCAAAGATAAGCTAGTCACAGCTCCATTTCTGACTCCTCCTGATGAATCCAAACCATTCGAAGTTTTCTGTGATGCTTCCCTGCAAGGTCTCGGTGTTGTGTTAGTGCAAGAGAAGAAAGTTGTGGCCTATACCTCTTGCCAGTTGAAGCCTAACAAAAAGAACTACCCGACTCATGACCTCGAGTTGGCGGCAGTTGTCCATGCTCTCTTAACATGGAGACATCTCTTGTTGGGAAGGAAAGTGGACATCTTCACTCATCATAGGAGCCTCAAGTACATCTTCACTCAGCCCAACCTCAACCTCAGGCAGAATCGTTGGGTCGAAATGATTCAAGAGTATAATCCGAGTATTGAATATACTCCAGGCAAGGCCAATGTCATTGCTGACGCTTTGAGCAGGAAGGCTTACTGCAACAGTTTAATTCTCAAGCCCTTCCAACCGGATCTTTGTGAAGCTTTCTGCAAACTTAATCTCCAAGTTGTTCCTCAAGGATTTCTTGCCAACCTCCAAGTCTCTCCTACTTTGGAAGATCAGATTCGTGAGGCACAACTTCTTGATGCAATGGTGAAGAAGGTGAAAAATGGGATTGCCAAGAGCCAACCAAGTACAAGTGATATCGCCTTGATGACAAAGATACTCTATTCTTTGAGGATCGAATTGTTGTTCCTAAAGGTGACCTTCGTAAAGTCATTATGAACGAGTCTCACAATTCCCTCCTATCCGTTCATCCTGGAAGTATGAAGATGTACAATGACCTTAAACAGTCGTATTGGTGGACTCGAATGAAGCGAGAAATTGCTCAGTTCATGAATGGATGTGATGTCTGAAGAAGAGTGAAAGCAGAACACCAACGGCCAGCTGGTCTCCTCAAACCTCTTGCCATTCCAGAATGGAAGTTTGACCACATTGAGATGGACTTCGTGACTTGATTTCCCAAGTCCAAGCGTGGCAATGATGTTATCTTTGTTGTCATCGACAAGCTTACTAAAGTGGCTCATTTTCTTCCTATCAAAGAATCTATCACAGCAGTTCAGTTGGCAGAGCTATATACCTCCAGGATTGTCTCTTTGCATGGCATTCTGTAGTTGATATCTTTAGATTGCGGAAGCATCTTTACTTCTAAGTTTTGGGATTCCTTTCAGAAGGCCATGGGCACCAACATTCGCTTCAGCACAGCCTTCCATCCTCAAACCAGTGGACAAGTTGAGCGAGTCAATCAAATTCTTGAAGATATGCTCAGGGCTTGTGTCATTTCCTTCAGAATGAAGTGGGAAGCTTGTCTTCCATATGTCGAGTTATCCTACAACAACAGTTTCCAAGCGAGTTCGGGCAAGGCCCCATTCGAGATTCTCTATGGCAGAAAGTGTTGTACTCCTCTTAATTGGTCAGAGACTGGTGAACGCCAACTTCTTGGCAATGACTTAATCACAGAAGCTGAAGAAATGTGTAAAGTCATCCGTAAAAATCTCAAAGCCGCGCAATCGCGTCAGAAGAGTTACAATGATAGCAAGCATCATCACTTCGCCTTCGAGATCGGAGACCATGTCTACCTCTGCGTCTCTCCAATGAAAGGCACTCGTCGCTTCGGTATCAAAGGGAAGCATGCCCCTAGATACGTGGGTCCTTTCAAGATCATTGGCAAAAGAGGCGACCTCGCCTATCAACTTGAGCTTCCATCCAACTTTGCAAATGTGCATGACGTGTTTCACGTGTCTCAACTTCGCAAGTGTTTCAAGACTCCTGACCGCACCATCAACTTCGAAGAGATTGATCTCCAAGAAGACATGTCTTATCATGAGCATCCCGTTGCTATTCTTGAAGAAACCGAGCGCAAGACTCGCAACAAGTCTATCAAATTCCTGAAAGTGAAGTGGTCACACCATTCCGACCGAGAAGCCACCTAGGAACGCGAGGACCACCTCCGTTCTGAATATCCGGAGTTCTTTCAGTCCTAGATCTCAGGACGAGATCCTTTCGTAGTGGTGGAGTGTTGTAACACCCCGTATGTAACTTACCATATTTGTACTCCGACTCTTGCCATTTTTAGCTCTAAGTTATCATTTTCCTTCGTGTTTGGGTTTGCCTTCGTTTTGCATTTTTGTCCATGTCATGCATTTCATATCATGTCATCATGTGCATCGCATTTGCATACGTGTTCGTCTCATGCATCCGAGCATTTTCCCCGTTGTCCGTTTTGCAATCCGGCACTCCTACGTCCTCCGGCGTCCCCTTTTGTCTCTTTTTATGTGCGGGTGTTAAACATTCTTGGAATGGACCGAGATTTGCCAAGCAACCTTGGTACACCACCGTGGACCGCGTGTCAAGTTTCGTGCCATTTGGAGTCCATTTGATACTCCAACGGTTAGCTAGGGAATCAGAAAGGCCTCATGTGTGTTGCAGCCCAACACCCCTCCAAAGTGGCCCAATAACCCATCCAAACCCCCTCCATCCTCTCGGCCGTTCGATCACGATCGTGTGGCCGAAAACCGCACCTCATTTAGACTTTCCTAGCTCCCTCTACCTATAAATATGTGCCCCTCCCAAAATTTTCGCGTAGTCCAACCCTAACCTAGTCCCTCTCTGCCGCCGGACATGTCCGGGCGCAGCCGGACGCGTCTGCCACCGCCATCGGACCAGTCAGACACTGCCACGTGGCACCGGGCCACCACGCCCGCCGCGGGCCCCCCGAGGCCCGGTCGTCCGCAACCCGCCGCCCGATCTCCCCGCGCCGCCACCGGAGTTCTTCGCCGCCTGGCCGCCTCCACGCCGCTCCCCGCCGCCATCCGCCCTCTTCGCCGCCGACCGCCTGCTGCCGACTAGTCGCCGGCCGCCGCCGCCGCCTCACCCGCCTCCAGCACCGCCGCCTTCGACCTCCGCCGCCGCCCGCACCAGCTCCGGCCGGGTCCGGCCAGATCCGGTCCGGCTCGACCCCGCCGGCGTCTCCTCGCGCCTCTCCGGTCATCTACCTCCAACTCCGGCCAGCGTTTCTTCGACGATCCTCGGGATCCGCGCCAAGCAAACCCTAGATCTGGAGGTCCAATTTTCATCTAAGTATTTTCCGTGCAACATTTTGAAGCCCTATTCTACATGCCATAACTCTGTCACCGCAGCTTCGTGTTGCATGCATAATATATCAAAATGTTCATCTGGATGTGCTCTTCATTTTGTTCCAATGTGTCATGCTTGTTTGAGTCTGTCTTGATGCCCAAATGACTGATGCAAGAGTGCTATAAAATGTTAGATGCTGATTCTTTGCAGAATATGAGCATTTGTCATTTTTGCTACATTTATTGTGTGCTGCATATGGATTTGAGCTTTACATGTGTTTTGGGCTATGCCATGCCATCTTTACAGGGGTGTATGCCATGTATTTTTGTGATCAATGTGGCGACTAGCACATTCATGTTGCTACAAAGAGATCCATGCTTCTTTTGAGTATATTCAGTAAGGGTGATTCGGACTTATGGTTATGCTCTATACATCCATGCCGCTGTTTGCATTTATGGAGTGCCCTAGCATGACTGAATCTTGCTCTACTTTTGCTATAAAATGTTCCTGGCAGATTGTTTACGTGTTAATCAATTTTGCCAAGGATGTTGTAGTTGATCCATGCATGCTATGAGATTGTTCTTGCCATGGTTAGCTTCATGAACATGTCTTCTTTCTGTTGATATGCTTATCTTGTCATGAAAGGCCTTGTGTTGAGTGAATCGAGCTCGAAAACATGCCTTCATAACTCTGTTTTGCCATGTCCAGTTTTCTGCCAAGTCTGAATCTGTTAACGAAACTTGCTATGTTTACATGGGTGCCATCATATTTTCGGTGCCCTTTTGGCTTATGGTTAGTAAGGGACTTTTGTTCTATGCTTTGAGGAGATTCATTCCATGCCTGTTATTGCTATGTTATGTTCCTGTAGCATATTGTTATCTTGCTCTAAACATTGCTTCCTGATGTTAATTCCTGATATCTTTTGCACTTTTGCCATGCTTGTTTGAACCTGATCTTGTGTGATTTAGCCGTATCTCAGTGTTCATCTTTTGTCAAGCATCTTGAGTAGAACACTACCATGTGCTTTGTTGTTATGTTGGAGTGCAGTAGTTTAGTTTCTTGTTGCATTCTAGATGGCATCGTGATGTTAATCGCAGAATTGTGCCATTATTGTTTTGCTTGCCATTTGCAAACCGTGCATCCGATTTCGGTGATCTTTATATCGTTTTCGACTGAAATCAACTCATCTTTCCAGCGGCACACTTTGTTTGCGAAGTTGAGGCCTGGTTCAATCTTTTCCTTCCGAAGCACGCATATGCATTGCATATCACATCCCGCATATCATGCCATGTTTTGCATCATGTTGCTTGCGCATTGCACCATGGTTGATTGCGGTTTCCTTTGCTTGTGTTCTTGCCTTGGGTAGAGTAGGGAGACGAGTTCGTGATCGAGGAACCCGTTGAGTATGCTTACGAGGATCAGGCTTTCGTCAACTCGGAGAACTTTGCAGGCAAGATGACCATACCCTCGAAATCACTTCTATCTTTGCTTGCTAGTTGTTCGCCCTATTTTCTATGCCGTGATGCCTACCACCTGCTATATCATGCCTCCCATATTGCCATGCCAAGCCTCTAACCCACCTTTCCTAGAAAACCATTGTTTATCTATGTTACCGCTTTTCTCAGCCCCTCTTATAGCGTTGCTAGTTGCAGGTGAAGATGGAGTTTGTTCCTTGTTGGAACATGGATATTGTTGGTATATCATTATTATATCTTGTTTACTTTAATGCATCTATATACTTGGTAAAGGGTGGAAGGCTCGGCCTTATGCCTGGTGTTTTGTTCCACTCTTGTCGCCCTAGTTTCCGTCATACCGGTGTTATGTTCCTTGATTTTGCGTTCCTTACGCGGTTGGGTGTTATGGGAACCCCTTGACAGCTCACTTTGAATAAAACTCCTCCAGCAAGGCCCAACCTTGGTTTTACCATTTGCCTAACTACCACCATATAGCTCCCCTTGGGTTCTGCAGACTCAAGGGTCATCTTATTTTTAACCCGCCCGGGCCAGTGCTCCTCCGAGTGTTGGTCCGAACCGAGCCGCCTGCGGGGCCACCTCGGGGAAACTCGAGGTTTGGTCTTACTCGTAGCCTTTCTCATCCGGTGTTTCCCTGAGAACGAGATACATGCGACTCCTATCGGGATTTGTCGGCACATCGGGTGGCTTTGTGTAACACCCCGGATGTAACTTTCCCTATTTGTACTCCAACTCTTGCCGTTTCCGGCGTTAAGTTATATTTATTTCTCGGGTTCGGGTCTTTGTCTCCGTGTGTTGTTTTCAGTGTCATGCATCTCATATCATGTCATCATGTGCATTGCATACGCATACGTGTTCATCTCATGCATCCGAGAATTTTCCCCGTTGTCCGTTTTGCATTCCGGCGCTTCGTTCTCCTCCGGTGATCATTTCTAGCTTTCTTTCATGTGTGGGGATTAAACATTTCCGGATTGGACCGAGACTTGCCAAGCGGCCTTGGTTTACTACCGGTAGACTGCCTGTCAAGTTTCGTACCATTTGGACTTTGTTTGATACTCCAACGGTTAACCGAGGGACCGAAAAGGCCTCGTGTGTGTTGCAGCCCAACACCCCTCCAATTTGGCCCAAAACCCACATAACTCTGCTCCATGTCCTAGAGCGTCCGATCATGATCGCATGGCTGAAAACCGCACCTCATTTGGACTCTCCTGGCTCCACTTATGCCTATATATACACCCCCCATTCCAAATCTCGGATTCTCTCCCCGTCCAACCCTAAAAAAAAATTCTCCGCCGCACCGGACGTGTCCGGCCCGTGCCGGACAACGTCCGCCGCCGCCCGCGTCCTCTCCCGCGCTGCCAAGTGGCAACCGCCGCCGCCGCCGCCTCGGAGGCCCGCCCGGCCCGTTCCCGGCCCCCGAGGCCCACATCCAGAGCGCCGCCGCCCGCGTCTTCTTCCCCGCAACCGGCGCCGCGCCTTGCCGCCTTCGCTGCCGACTTCGCCGACCGGACGCCGCCCCGCCACCGTCGTCCACCGCTCTGGTCGCCGGTGCGCGCCGCCCTGGCCACCGGCGCCCGCCGCTCCGGCCGCCGCGTCCGCGGCCACCCCGCCGTCCTCGTCCGCCGCCCTCTGCCACCTCTACCTCGTTCGCCGCCGAGCTCCACCGGCTCCGGTGCCGGCCATCCTTGGGAGACGCGCGCATGAACAGTGCCCCGGGCCGATCTGGATCCAGATCTGGAAAAAAAACCTAACGGTTGACTTTTTGCCCTCTCCCCTAATTTTTTTATGCATACTTTGACCGGCTGTATCTCCGCATCCGTAGCTCCGTTTTGGGCATATAGCATATCAAAATGTTCATCTCGACGAGCACATCATTTCATTCCATTGCATCATTTTCATTTGAGTTCATCTTGATGCCCGAAATGCTGTTAGAAGGAGGATTCGTGAGTTAATTGTCAGATATGCTAGTTCATCTTAGACTTTTGTCATTTTTGCCACGATAATTGTGTGCATGATATGCCTATGAGTCCTTCATATGTTTTGTTAAGGATTTTGTCTTCTTTCCAGAGGTGCAACCCATGCATTTTTAAGATGTGTGTGGTGACTTGTGCAAGCTTGCAAAGTGGTGCACTTGCTAATTCTGTTTTCAGGGACTTAGTAGTTTTCACCAAGTCTGGGATGGTTTAGTTCATGATGCCATATGTTCTTGTTGTTTCCAAGTGATCCGTGTCTCTTTTGAGGATGATCAGTAAAGGAGTTTTGTTAATATTGAGATGCCCTATCCATCCATGTCTTTGTTTGCAATTATGGAGCACCCTAGCTTGAGTCAATCGAGCTCTACTTTTGCTTCATTGTGAATCTGGGCAGATCGTCAACTTGTTTGCGGTTTTGCCGATGTTATTGTAGTTGATCCGTGCATGCTATGCCATTGTTCTTGCAGGGCCTGATGATTCCGCTCCAGGTGACGTGTATGAGCTCAAGTGGGAGTTCGACGAAGACTCTCAACGATACTACGTTTCCTTTCCCGATGATCAGTAGTGGTGCCCAGTTGGGGGTGATTGGGACCGTGTCGCATGTTGGGTTCTCTTTTATTTTGGCGCCGTAGTCGGGCCATGAGTGTATGCATGATGTAATGTTATTTATGTACTTGATTGACGTGGCGAGTGTAAGCCAACTATGTTATCTCCCCTTTTATTATTACATTACATGGGATGTTTGTGAAGATTGCCTAACTTGCGACATATGCCTTCAATGCGATTATGTCTCTAAGTCGTGCCTCGACACGTGGGAGCTATAGTCGCATCGAGGGTGTTATAAGTTGGTATCAGAGCCTTCCCTGACCTTAGGAGCCCCATTGCTTGATTGTTTTTAGCGGTCGAGTTGTGTCTAGAAAAATGTTTTGAGTCTTTAGGAATTATATATCGGAGAGTTTAGGAATTCTTTTTACTTCCCAGTCTCCTCATCGATCTGGTAAGGCTTCCTGATGTAGAGTTTTGACTCTTCTCTTCTCAAATTTCACTAAAAAAATTTAGGATCACGCGGGTATCTTGGAATCATTCTGATGGTTTTATGATGACAACATTGACTTGGTGCCTCTTGTCAGGGGTTTAGTGGAAGTGTCCTGGGGAGTTGAGCTCTGAGGTGTTGTCATCATAATTTTATCGTTGCAATTCTGGAATACCTGAGTCTAGTACGCCGACATCGAAAATCCCTTTTATGCAGTTCGTTGGTGAGATAACCTCGACGCCACCCAGTACTGGGGCGGGAGTTCGGGAGTATCGCCATAACTTGTATAACGGATGCTTTTCGAAGGTTGAGGTAGATGGTTTCTAAAGTTTTCTTGGTTATGTGTTGAAGGATGGATACAGCTGGATGTAGGAATTGCTAGTTTGGGTGAGATATTATGCTTCCCCTGTATCCCCAACACCTGATTGCATAACCGGAAAGGTTCGGGAGTTTCATAGGTGGGAATTCTAGTAGCTCTAGTTCTTCTTCCACGGATATTGGTTTGAGATTGGGATTTCTTATCGATTATTCATTCTTGATCCGTACCTTATTGATTTATTTCTCTACCTTAATTCTACGTGGCTTCTCAATTTATGGATATGTGACCATTTCAAGAGGAATGCATTCGTTCATTTTGTTCGGATGTGAAGACTATATGTTGTAATTTTCATTCCGTTGGATTCAGCTTCAATATTTATCTGTCAAGTGCTTATGGTGGTCACCCTCTTCAGGATGGCTCCTCCAACGCGCACGACTCCGAATCCTGATCCGCCACCACCCCCACCTCCTCTAGAGGCATGGCTAGCTGTGATGGCCGCAACCAATGCAAACACACAGCTGATCATGCAAATTCTTCAAGAGCGCAATCAAGGCAGTCAAGGGAATCAAGGCAGCAATCAGAGTCACTTTGCTACACTCAACCAGTTCCTTGCTAACGGGCCAAAGACTTTCAACAATTGTGTTGAGGCAACCGATGCTGACGATTGGCTTGTGGATCTGTGTAAGCATTTCGAGTGCAGTAACGTCAGGCCTGAGGACTTTGTCAAGTTCGCTTCCTTCCAACTCAAAGATCAAGCTGCAGAATGGTTCCAGCAGTACAAGGACTCCAGAGGTGGACGTGTTATCACTTGGGATGATTTCCGTCGAGATTTCCGAGCTCATCATATTCCGCAGAGTGTGGTTGAAAGCAAGCGTGAGGAATTCCGCAATCTGAAGCAAGGCTCTTTGTCTGTCTATGACTACAACAAGTTGTTCCAGAAACTCGCCCGCTTTGCCAAGCAGGACGTCCCTGATGAGAAGAGCATGATATATCAGTTCAGGGGTGGTCTCAGAGAAGAAATTCAGCTCGCTCTTGTACTCTTTGAGCCCTTGAGGTACGATGAGTTCTACAACATGGCACTGAAGCAAGAGGCTGCTCAGTTGAGGTGTGATGCTTCCAGGAAGCGAGTCAGAGATGTTACTCCTTCTTCCTCTACTCAAGTGGCCAAGCAGCAGAAGTTTTGGCTTCCTCCTCCTCCGTTCCGTCAGCCGTATTAGCAGAAGAGCAAAGGTGGCAGTGGTTTTTCCCACCCACCCAACCCAGGCTTTCAGAACAAGACTCCGTCTCAACCTCCAAGATCGACTGCTCCGTATCACCGTCCGCTTTCAGAGGTCACGTGCAACAAGTGCCAACAGAAGGGTCACTATGCCAACAAGTGTTTCAACCAGAGGCGTCTTCCTCCTCCTCCTCCTGTCAGATCGGCAAGTACAGCTATGGTCAAGCATAACCCCAAGTACGCCAAGGTCAATATGGTGAATGCAGCCCAGGCAGAGGACTCGTCAGATGTGATTATGGGTAACCTTCCTGTTAACGATGTTCCTGCAAAAGTTCTATTTGACACGGGTGCATCGCAGTGCTTCATTTCCAGACCTTTTGCATCTAAGCATGGGTGGTTTTCTCAAGTTATGCATAAGCCATTAGCAGTCGTCTCTCCGGGTAGATGCTTTCTTGCTAACTACGAAGTTCCAGATATTTCCATCTCGATGGGTGATTTCAAGTTTCTGGCTTCCCCAATGATCCTTGGTAACTCGGATATTGATCTTATTCTCGGAATGGATTGGCTTTCTAAGCACAAGGCTCAGCTTGATTGTGCAGCCAGGCAGATTCAATTGACTCATTCGTCTGAGGATGTAATTGTCTTTGCCGCTCGGGATAATACTATCCGTCTGTTTTCTCTCAATGAGAAGGGTGAATTGGATGCCATCTCAAATTCCAGTCGTTTGCGAATATCAATACATCTTTCCAGAAGAGCTCCCAGGAATGCCTCCACACCGGCCAGTTGAATTCGTTATTGAACTTGAGCCTGGCACGGAACCTGTGTGCAAACGTCCTTACAAGCTCGGACCTGAAGAGTTGAAGGAGCTGAAGAAGCAACTTGATATGCAAGAGAAAATGGGTCTCATCCGGCCTAGTTCTTCTCCGTGGGGTTGTGGTGTTCTTTTTGTGAAGAAGAAGGATGGAACGGACCGACTTTGTGTTGATTACCATCCAGTGAACAAGAAGACCATCAAGAACAAATACCCACTTCCCAACATCAATGAGCTGTTCGAACAACTCAAAGGTGCCCAAGTTTTCTCCAAGCTTGATCTCCATATGGGTTATCACCAGATTCACATTCGTGAAAAAGATATTCCCAAGACAGCATTCAGAACAAGTTTTGGTTCATATGAATACACTGTCATGTCTTTTGGCCTCGCCAACGCTCCTCCGATGTTCTCTCGCATGATGAACTTCATCTTCAACGCCTACACCAATGACTTCGTTTTGGTCTATCTCGACGACATTCTGGTTTTCTCGAAGAACAAGGAAGATCATGCCAAACATTTGCGTTTGGTTCTCGATAAGCTCAGGGAACATCAGTTCTACGCCAAGTTCTCCAAGTGTGAATTTTGGCTCGATGAGGTTCTTTATCTTGGCCATATCATCTCTGCCAAGGGCATTGCCGTGAATCCTGAGAAGGTGTCTGCAATTGTGAATTGGGAACCTCCTCAGAATGTGAAGCAACTCCACAGTTTTCTTGGTCTCGCAAGCTATTGCCAAAGATTCGTTGAAAACTTTTCTAAGATCGCGAAGCCTCTCTCTAATCTTCTTCAGAAGCACGTCAAGTATGTTTGGTCTCCGGAGTGTGATATTGCTTTCAACACTTTGAAAGAGAAGTTGATCACTACTCCAGTTCTGACTCCACCTGATGAATCCAAGCCGTAAGAGGTCTTTTGTGATGCCTCTCTCCAAGGTCTTGGAGCAGTTTTGATGCAAGAGAAGAAAGTTGTTGCTTATACATCTCGCCAGTTGAAGCCTAATGAGAAGAACTACCCCACTCATGATCTCGAGTTGGCGGCAGTTGTGCATGCTCTTTTGACTTGGAGACATCTTCTATTGGGAAGAAAAGTGGATATTTTCACTGAACACAAGAGTCTCAAGTACATCTTCACGCAGCCTAATCTCAACCTCAGGCAAACTCGAGGGGTCGAAATGATTCAAGAGTATAATCCGAGTATTGAGTATACTCCAGGCAAGGCCAATGTGATTGCTGACGCTTTGAGCAGAAAGGCTTACTACAACAGTCTGATTCTCAAGCCTTATCAACCCGAGCTTTGTGAAGCCTTCCGCAAACTTAATCTGCAAGTTGTTCCTCAAGGTTTCCTTGCCAACCTTCAAGTCTCTCCTACCTTAGAAGACCAGATTTGCCAAGCCCAGCTTCTTGATGCTATGGTAAAAAAGGTGAAGATTGGGATTGCCAAGAGTCAGTCCAAGTACAAGTGCTACCGCCTTGATGACAAGGACACTCTCTTCTTCGAGGATCGTATTGTTGTGCCAAAAGGTGAACTTCATAAGGTGATCATGAACGAGGCTCACAATTCTCTCCTCTCCATCCACCCTGGGAGCACGAAGATGTATCAGGACCTTAAGCAAGCTTATTGGTGGACTCGAATGAAGCGCGAGATCGCTCAATTCGTGAATGAATGTGATGTCTGCAGAAGAGTGAAGGCAGAACACCAAAGGCCAGCAGGTCTCCTCCAACCTCTGGCCATTCCAGAATGGAAGTTTGACCACATTGAAATGGACTTCGTGACTGGGTTTCCAAAGTCCAAGCGTGGCAATGATGCTCTATTTGTTGTCATCGACAAACTCACCAAAGTGGCTCACTTTCTGCCTATCAAAGAGTCGATCACTACAGCTCAATTGGCGGAACTCTATACCTCTCGCATTGTCTCTCTGCACGGTATTCCTCAAGTGATCTCTTCAGACCGTGGCAGCATCTTTACCTCGAAGTTTTGGGATTCTTTCCAGAAGGCCATGGGCACGAACATCCGCTTCAGCACAGCTTTCCATCCTCAAACAAGCTGTCAAGTCGAGCGTGTCAACCAGATTCTTGAAGATATGCTCAGGGCTTGTGTGATCTCCTTCGGCATGAAGTGGGAGGATTGTCTTCCTTATGCTGAATTCTCATACAACAATAGTTTTCAAGCAAGTTCGGGCAAGGCCCCATTTGAAATTCTGTATGGCAGGAAGTGCCGTACCCCTCTCAACTGGTCTGAAACCGGTGAACGTCAGCTTTTGGGTAATGACTTAATCATAGAAGCAGAAGAAATGTGCAAAGTCATTCGTGATAACCTCAAAGCAGCCCAATACCGTCAGAAGAGCTACTATGATAGTAAGCACCGTGACTTGGCTTTCGAGATCGGAGATTATGTTTACCTCCGTGTCTCTCCTATGAAAGGTACTCGTCGCTTCGGTATCAAAGGGAAGCTTGCCCCTAGACACGTGGGACCTTTCAAGATTGTCAGCAAGAGAGGCGACCTCGCCTATCAACTCGAGCTTCCTTCAAACTTTGCAAATGTTCATGACGTGTTCCATGTCTCTCAGCTTCGAAAGTGCTTCAAGACTCCTGACCGCACCGTCAACTTCGAGGACATTGAGCTCCAAGAAGATCTCTCTTATCGTGAGCACCCAGTTGCTATTCTTGAAGAGATTGAACGCAAGACTCGCAACAAGTCAATCAAATTTCTCAAAGTTAAGTGGTCACACCATTCCGACCGTGAAGCTACCTAGGAACGCGAGGATCACCTCCGTTCTGAGTACCCGGCGTTCTTTCAGTCCTAGATCTCGGGCCGAGATCCTTTCGTAGTAGTGGAGTGTTGTAACACCCCGGATATAACTTTCCCTATTTGTACTCCAACTCTTGCCGTTTCCGGCGTTAAGTTATATTTATTTCTCGGGTTCGGGTCTTTGTCTCCGTGTGTTGTTTTCAGTGTCATGCATCTCATATCATGTCATCATGTGCATTGCATTCTCATACGTGTTCATCTCATGCATCCGAGCATTTTCCCCGTTGTCCGTTTTGCATTCCGGCGCTTCGTTCTCCTCCGGTGATCATTTCTAGCTTTCTTTCGTGTGTGGGGATTAAACATTTCCGGATTGGACCGAGACTTGCCAAGCGGCCTTGGTTTACTACCGGTAGACCGCCTGTCAAGTTTCGTATCATTTGGACTTCGTTTGATACTCCAACGGTTAACCGAGGGACCGAAAAGGCCTCGTGTGTGTTGCAGCCCAACACCCCTCCAATTTGGCCCAAAACCCACCTAACTCTTCTCCATGTCCTAGAGCGTCCGATCATGATCGCGTGGCCTAAAACCGCACCTCATTTGGACTTTCCTGGCTCCACTTATGCCTATATATACACCCCCATTCCAAATCTCGGATTCTCTCCCCGTACAACCCTAAAAAACAAATCTCCGCCCCGCCGGACGTGTCCGGCCCATGCCAGACAACGTCCGCCGCCGCCCGCGTCCTCTTCCGCGCTGCCAAGTGGCAACCGCCGCCGCCGCCGCCTCGGAGGCCCGCCCGGCCTGTTCCCGGCCCCTGAGGCCCAGATCCAGAGCGCGGCCGCCCGCCTCTTCTTCCCCGCAACCGGCGCCGTGCCTCGCCGCCTTCGCTGCCGACTTCGCCGACCGGACGCCGCCCCGCCACCGTCGTCCACCGCTCCGGTCGCCGACGCGCGCCGCCCTGGCCACCGGCGCCCGCCGCTCCGGCCGCCGCGTCCGCGGCCACCACGCCGTCCTCGTCCGCCGCCCTCCGCCGCCTCTACCTCGTTCGCCGTCGAGCTCCACCGGCTCCGGTGCTGGCCATCCTCGGGAGACGCGCACATGAACAGTGCCCCGGGCCGATCTGGATCCAGATCGGGAAAAAAACCCTAACGGTTGACTTTTTGCCCTCTCCCCTAATTTTTTATGCATACTTTGACCGGCCCTATCTCCGCATCCGTAGCTCCGTTTTGGGCATATAGCATATCAAAATGTTCGCCTCAACGAGCACATCATTTCATTCCATTGCATCATTTTCATTTGAGTTCATCTTGATGCCCGAAATGCTGTTAGAAGGAGGCTTCGTGAGTTAATTGTCAGATCTGCTAGTTCATCTTAGACTTTTGTCATTTTTGCCACGATTATTATGTGCATGATATGCCTATGAGTCCTTCATATGTTTTGTTAAGGATTTTGTCTTCTTTCCAGAGGTGCAACCCATGCATTTTTAGGATGTGTGTGGTGACTTGTGCAAGCTTGCAAAGTGGTGCACTTGCTAATTCTGTTTTCAGGGACTTAGTAGTTTTCACCAAGTCTGGGATGGTTTAGTTCATGATGCCATATGTTCTTGTTGTTTCCTAGTGATCCGTGTCTCTTTTGAGGATGATCAGTAAAGGAGTTTTGTTAATATTGTGATGCCCTATCCATCCATGTCTTTGTTTGCAATTATGGAGCACCCTAGCTTGAGTCAATCGAGCTCTACTTTTGCATCTTTGTGAATCTGGGCAGATCGTCAACTTGTTTGCGGTTTTGCCGATGTTATTGTAGTCGATCCGTGCATGCTATGCCATTGTTCTTGCCTTGTATAGCTTGTATTTTGTGCCTTCTTTATGGATGTATGATTGCCTTGCCATGACTTGCACCGTAGTGAGTGCATCGAGCTCGTAAACATGCCTTCATGAGTTATGTTTCAGCATGTCCCAACTTTCACTAAGTCTGAAAATTGATTATGTTTTTGCTATGTTCGTGTGCTTGTTAGTATATTTTGTGATCCTTTTTGGCTCAAGGTCACTAAGGGACTTTTGTTAAGCTTGTTGAGTAGCTCCATGCCATGTATTTCTTTGTCATGTTCATGTCCTGTAGCATGTTGTTTTGATGCTCCGAAGAGGGCTTCGTGACTTGAAATTTCAGACAAGTGTTAATTTCACAAGTCTGCAATCTGTTTTGCATTTGCATTTTTTCCATGCTTGTTTGAACCTCATAATGAATGAATTGGCCGTAGCTTAGTGCTAGTCTTTTGTTAAGCATCTTGTGTGCATCCCTACCATGTATTTTTTTGTCATGTTTGGTGGCTGTAGCATGTTCATCTCATTGCATTTAGATGCCTATTTGCTGTAAATCGCAAACCGGTGTCATTCTTAAATCGCTTGCCATTTCCAAACCGTAACTCCGATTCCGATGATCTTTATATCGTTTTCAAGCGATTTCACCCCATCTTTCCAGTGGCACACTTGGTTTTCCAAGTTGAGGCCAGGTTCATGCATTTCCTGTCATATCTTGCATTTTGCAACCCGCATCGCATCCCGCATAGCATGTCATCATTGCATCTTTTTGTTTGAGTTTGCACGTGGTTGATTGAATCCTTGTTGCTTGTTTGTCTTGTTTGGGAAGAGCCGGGAGACGAGTTCGCTAACGAGGAGCCCGTTGAGTTTGCTTGTGAGGATCCAGTCAACTCTGACAACTGTGCAGGCAAGATGATCATACCCTCGAAATCACTACTATCTTTGCTATGCTAGTTTGCTCGCTCTTTTGCTATGCCATTGCTATGATGCCTACCACTTGCTTGTCAGCCTCCCAAATTGCCATGTCAAACCTCTAACCCACCATGTCCTAGCAAACCGTTGATTGGCTATGTTACCGCTTTGCTCAGCCCCTCTTATAGCGTTGCTAGTTGCAGGTGAAGTTCAGAGGTTGTTCCTTGTTGGAACATTTATTTACTTGTTGGGATATCATTATTTTGCTATGTTATCTTAATGCATCTATATACTTGGTAAAGGGTGGAAGGCTCGGCCTCTCGCCTAGTGTTTTGTTCCACTCTTGCCGCCCTAGTTTCCGTCATATCGGTGTTATGTTGCCGGATTGTTGCGTTCCTTATGCGGTTGGGTTATAATGGGAACCCCTTGATAGTTCGCCTTGATTAAAACTTTTCCAGCAATGCCCAACCTTGGTTTTACCATTTGCCACCTAGCCTTTTCTTTCCCTTGGGTTCTGCAGACTCAAGGGTCATCTTATTTAAACCCCCCCGGGCCAGTGCTCCTCTGAGTGTTGGTCCAAACCGTCAGCCGCCGGTGGCTACCAGGGGAAACTCTAGGCTGGCCTACCGGAAGTTTAGACAATCCGAGTGTGCCCTGAGAAAGAGATATGTGCAGCTCCTATCGGGATTTGTCGGCACATTCGGGCGGTGTTGCTGGTCTTGTTTTAACCTGTCAAAGTGTCTTGAGTTACCGAGATACCGAGTCTGATCGGAACGTCTTGGGAGGAGGTCTATTCCTTCGTTGACCATGAGAGCTTGTCATGGGCTAAGTTGGGACTCCCCTGCAGGGATTGAACTTTTGAAAGCCGTGCCCGTGGTTATGGGCAGAAGGGAATTTGTTAATGTCTGGTTCTAGATAACTTGAACCTTAATTAATTAAAATGAATCAACTGAGTGTGTTACCGTGGTGGCCTCTTCTCGGCAGAGTCCGGGAAGTGGACACGGTGTTGGAGTAATGTTTGCGCAGGTTGTTCTCTAGTTTCTCGCTCGTGCCTTGCCTCCTCTTCTCGCTCTTCTTTACGAATAAGTTAGCCCCCCATTTTTTGCTAGTCGCTTGCTGCAGCTCCACTCATATTTTACCTTGCCATACCTATAAGCTTGAATAGTCTTGATCGCGAGGGTGCGAGATTGCAGAGTCCCTGTGGCTCATAGTTTACTATTACACCAGATGCAGGGCCTGATGATTTCGCTCCAGGTGACGCGTATGAGCTCAAGTGGGAGTTCGACGAAGACTCTCAATGATACTACGTTTCCTTTCCCGATGATCAGTAGTGGTGCCCAGTTGGGGGTGACTGGGACCGTGTCGCATGTTGGGTTCTCTTTTATTTTGGTGCCGTAGTTGGGCCATGAGTGTATGCATGATGTAATGTTATTTATGTACTTGATTGACGTGGCGAGTGTAAGCCAACTATGTTATCTCCCCTTTTATTATTACATTACATGGGATGTTTGTGAAGATTGCCTAACTTGCGACATATGCCTTCAATGCGATTATGTCTCTAAGTCGTGCCTCGACACGTGGGAACTATAGTCGCATCGAGGGTGTTACACTTTGCTGGTCTTGTCTTACCATTGTCGAAATGTCTTGTAACTGGGATTCCGAGAATGATCGGGTCTTCCCGCTAGAAGGAATATCCTTCGTTGACCGTGAGAGCTTGTGATGGGCTAAGTTGGGACACCCCTGCAGGGTTTTGAACTTTCGAAATCCGTGCCCGCGGTTATGGGCAGATGGGAATTTGTTAATATCTGGTTGTAGAAAACCTGACACTTAACTTAATTTAAAATGAATCAACCGCGTGTGTAGCCATGATGGTCTCTTTTCGGCGAAGTCCGGGAAGAGAACACGGTCTTGTGTTATGCTTGAACGTAAGTAGTTTCAGGATCACTTCTTGATCTTTATAGCTTCTCGACCGTGCTTTGCTTCTCTTCTCGCTCTCATTTGCGTAAGTTAGCCACATATATGCTAGTGCTTGCTGCAGCTCCACCTCACTACCCCTTTTCCTACCCATAAGCTTAAATAGTATTGATCGCGAGGGTGTGAGATTGCTGAGTCCCCGTGACTCACAGATTACTTCCAAAACTAGATGCAGGTGCCGATAATGCCATTGCAAGGGACGCGACTGAACTCAAGTGGGAGTTCGACGAGGATTCCAGACGTTACTATGTGTCTTTTCCGGATGATCAGTAGAGGAGCCCAGTTGGGGCGATCGGGGATATATGCATTTGGGGTTGTCTTTATTTATGTTGGTTCCGTAATCGGACCTTGATTATATTCTAGATGATGTAATGATATATTTATGTTTTGTGTGAAGTTGCGATTGTAAGCCAACTCTTTATCCCTTTCTTATTCAGTACATGGGATGTGTAAAGATTACCCCTCTTCTGACATGCCTACTATGCGGTTATGCCTCTAAGTCGTGATCCGACACGTGGGAGATATAGCCGCATCGTGGGTGTTACACTTTGGCTCGCGGCACGCCCCGCACACGTCAACTCACGGGGCCCTTAGTGCCTTCACCCCCTCGTGGAGCAACCAGCGGCAGGCTGGCAACCATAACGGTAGATCGTGTTCTTCCTTGTGCTGGCTCACAGGAATCACACGAGGATAACACCAGGCGGCACCGTGAGCTCCCACCTCTTCCAAGTAATCCGTTTGCACGTTAAAAGGGGGCTTCCTGAGCATCACGCCTCAGGAGCTCTTACTGGCTCTCCAGCCCTCACCCCCTGGCCTTGACCACGGCACGTGACCTGGCATACTAGCGTCGGTTGAGCTCGCTCGATGGCCGGGACCTAAGGACGTAGAGCACAAAGGAGAGCATTGAAAGTAGAAGGACTCGAATGGGCCTGACCTAGCTACGCTGCGGATGTTCGCGCACAGGTCTGGCGCATCACAAAGAATCGACCCCGAACCGCCAAGATAAGTTACGAGCTCAGATCAACTAATCGTTGGAACCTAGGGGACACGCTTGCCGCAGCCCTGTTGCGGCAACGTCGCCTCCCTTTCTTATCTTACCACGGCTGCTTGAGCACTAAAGGGGATCCTGAGACGTCTCCAACATATCTATAATTTTTTATTGTTCCATGGTATTATATTATCTGTTTTGGATGTTTATGGGCTTTATTATGCACTTTTATATTATTTTTGGGACTAAGCTATTAACCCAGAGCCCAGTGCCAGTTTCTGTTTTTCCTTGTTTTAGAGTATGGCAGAAAAGGAAAATCGAACGGAGTCCAATTGACCTAAAACTTCACGGAACTTATTTTTGGACCAGAAGAAGCCCACGGAGTATCGGAGATGGACCGGATGAGTCCCGGGCTGCCCACGAGGGTGGGTGCGCGCCTACCCCCTGGGCACGCCCCCCTGCCTCGTGGACAGCCTGGAGATCCACCTACATACTTCTTCCTCCTATATATATACCCTAAAAACTTTGGGGAGTAGAATAGATCGGGAGTTCCGCCGCCAGAAGCCTCCGTAGCCACCGAAAACCAATCTAGACCCATTTTGGCACCCTGCCGGAGAGGGTATCCCTCTCCAGTGGCCATCTTCATCATCTCGGTGCTCTCCATGACGAGGAGGGAGTAGTTCACCCTCGGGGCTGAGGGTATGTAGCAGTAGCTATGTGTTTGATCTCTCTCTCTCTCTCTCTCTCTCTCTCTCTCTCTCGTGTTCTTGAGCTGATACGATCTTGATGTATCGCAAGCTTTGGTATTATAGTTGGATGTTATGATGTTTCTCCCCCTCTACTCTCTTGTAATGGATTGAGTTTTCCCTTTGAAGTTATCTTATCGGATTGAGTCTTTAAGGATTTGAGAACACTTGATGTATGTCTTGCGTGGGATACCTGTGGTGACAATGGGGTATTCTATTGATCCACTTGATGTATGTTTTGGTGATCAACTTTCGGGTTTCGCCCATGAACCTATGCATAGGGGTTGGCACATGTTTTCGTCTTGACTCTCCGGTAGAATCTTTGGGGCACTCTTTGAAGTACTTTGTGTTGGTTTGAATAGATGAATCTGAGATTGTGTGATGCATATCATATAATCATACCCACGGATACTTGAGGTGACATTGGAGTATCTAGGTGACATTAGGGTTTTGGTTGATTTGTGTCTAAAGGTGTTATTCTAGTACGAACTCTATGATAGATTGAACGGAAAGAATAGCTTCATGTTATTTTACTACATACTCTTGAATAGATCGATCAGAAAGGATAACTTTGAGGTGGTTTCGTACCCTACCATAATCTCTTCGTTTGTTCTCCGCTATTAGTGACTTTGGAGTGACTCTTTGTTGCATGTTGAGGGATAGTTATATGATCCAATTATGTTATTATTGTTGAGAGGACTTGCACTAGTGAAAGTATGAACCCTAGGCCTTGTTTCAACGCATTGCAATACTGTTTGTGCTCACTTTTATCATTAGTTACCTTGCTGTTTTTATATTTTCAGATTACAAAAACCCTTATCTACCATCCATATACCACTTGTATCACCATCTCTTCGCCGAACTAGTGCACCTATACAATTTACCATTGTATTGGGTGTGTTGGGGACACAAGAGACTCTTTGTTATTTGGTTGTAGGGTTGCTTGAGAGAGTCCAGCTTCATCCTATGCCTCCTACGGATGGATAAACCTTAGGTCATCCACTTGAGGGAAATTTGCTACAGTCCTACAAAGCTCTGCACTTGGAGGGCCAACAACGTCTACAAGAAGGTTGTGTAGTAGACATCAAGATCTTTTCTGGCTCCGTTGCCGGGGAGGTTAGCGCTTGAAGGTATATCTTTAGATCTTGCAATCGAATCTTTTTGTTTCTTGTTTTATCACTAGTTTAGTTTATAAAAGTAAATTATAAAAAAAATATGGAATTAAGGGTACCTCATATGCTTCATATTTTTAATATCTATCGTGAAAATAAGGATTCCGATAATTGTGCTCAAGTGCTAGAAGAAGAATGCATTAGAATGTTTGGCACTAACTATTTGAATGATGAGCATGATTGCAATGTTGTTAGTATGAATTTCTTGAATATCCATGATGCTAATGATATGCAAAGCCACAAGCTTGGGGAAGCTATGTTTGATGAAGATGATATTTTTTGTCCCCCAAGTTTTGATGAGAAAATTTATTATGATGAAAGCATGCCTCCTATTTATGATGATTATATTGATGAAAGTGGATTTGGAGAGGTCATGACTTTATTTTGTGATGAATCCACTATTCCGGAAGAGGTTCCAATTGATTATGAGAACAAAGTTGCTATCTATGATGATTATTGTGATGACTTGTATGCTATAAAGAATAATGATATCCATGAAACTTGTCATCATGATTTTATTTTTCAATTGGATTATGCCTCACATGATAATTATTTTGTTGAGTTTGCTCCCACTATTATTCATGAGAAGAATTTTGCTTATGTGGAGAGTAATAAAATTTATATGCTTGTAGATCATGAAAAGAATGCTTTAGGTGCTGGTTATATTGTTGAATTCATTCATGATGCTACTAAAAATTATTATGAGGGAGGAATATATGCTTGTAGGAATTGCAATAATATCAAGTTTCCTCTCTATGTGCTTAAAGTTTTGAAGTTATGCTTGTTTTACCTTCCTTTGCTAGTTGATTATTGTTCCCATAAATTGTTTGATCACAAAATCCCTATGCATATGAAGTGGGTTAGACTTAAATGTGATAGTAATATTCTTCTTGATGCTCTCTTTATGTTTCAATTCTTATCTTTTATGTGAGCATCATTGAAATCATCATGCCTAGCTAGGGGCATTAAACGTTAGTGCTTGTTGGGAGGCAACCCAATTTTATTTTAGTTCCTTGCTTTTTGTTCCTGTTTAGTAATAAATAATTCATCTAGCCTGTGTTTAGATGTGGTTTTATCCTTTTAATTAGTGTTTGTGCCAAGTAGAACCGTTGGGAAGACTTGGGGAAAGTCTTGTTGATTTTGCTGTAAAAAACAGAAACTTTAGCGCTCACAATAATTGCTGCCATTTTTATTGGAGAGTGCTACTTAGTTAATTCTTTTTGAAGATGATTAATAGATAAATTCCTCACGTCCAGAAATTTATTTTAGAATTTTTGGGGTTCCAGAAGTTTGCGTTATTCACAGATTAATACAGACTGTTCTGTTTTTGACAGATTCTGTTTTTCGTGTGTTGATTGCTTATTTTGATGAATCTATGGCTAGTAAAATAGTTTATAAACCATAGAGAAGTTGGAATACAGTAGGTTTAACACCAATATAAATAAAGAATGAGTTCATTAAAGTACTTTGAAGTGGTGTTTTGTTTTCTTTCGCTAACGGAGCTCATGAGATTTTCTATTTTGAGTTTTGTGTTGTGAAGTTTTCAAGTTTTGAGTAAGGATTTGATGGATTATGGAATAAGGATTGGAAATAACCTAAGCTTGGGGATGCCCAAGGCACCCCAAGGAAATATTCAAGGACAAACAAGAGCCTAAGCTTGGGGATGCCCCGGAAGGCATCCCCTCTTTCGTCTTCGTTCATTGGTAACTTTACTTGGAGCTATATTTTTATTCGCCCCATGATACGTGTTTTGCTTGGAGTGTCATTTTATTTTATTTTGTTTTGCTTGCTGTTTGAATAAAATACCAAGATCTGAAATTCTTTAATGTTAGAGAGTCTTCATATAGTTGCATAATTATTCGACTACTCATTGATCTTCACTTATATCTTTCGGAGTAGTTTGTTGTTGCTATAGTGCTTCACTTATATCTTTTTAGAGCACGGCGGTGGTTTTATTTTGAAGAAATAGATGAACTCTCATGCTTCACTTATATTATTTTGAGAGTCTTTAGAACAGCATGGTAGTTTGCTTTGGTTATGAATTTTGTCCTAATATGATGGGCATCCAAGAGGGATATAATAAAAACTTTCATATGAAGTGCATTGAATACTAAGAGAAGTTTGATACTTGATAATTGTTTTGAGATATGGAGATGGTGATATTAGAGTCATGCTAGTTGAGTAGTTGTGAATTTGAGAAATACTTGTGTTGAAGTTTGTGATTCCCGTAGCATGCATGTATGGTGAACCGTTATGTGACGAATTTGGAGCATGATTTATTTATTGATTGTCTTCCTTATGAGTGGCGGTCGGGGACGAGCGATGGTCTTTTCCTACCAATCTATCCCCCTAGGAGCATGCGCGTAGTACTTTGTTTCGATAACTAATAGATTTTTGCAATAAGTATGTGAGTTCTTTATGACTAATGTTGAGTCCATGGATTATACGCACTCCCACCCTTCCACCATTGCTAGCCTTTCTAATACCGCGCACCTTTCGCCGGTATCATACACCCACCATATACCTTCCTCAAAACAGCCACCATACCTACCTATCATGGCATTTCCATAGCCATTCCGACATATATTTCCATGCAACTTTCCACCATTCCGTTTACTATGACACGCTCCATCATTGCCATATTGCTTTGCATGATCATGTAGTTGACATTTTAGTTGTGGCAAAGCCACCGTTTATAATTCTTTCATACATGTCACTCATGAGTCATTGCACATCCCGGTACACCGCCGGAGGCATTCATATAGAGTCATACTTTGTTCTAGTATCGAGTAGTAATCATCGAGTTGTAAATAAATATAAGTGTGGCGATCATCATTAATAGAGCATTGTCCCAAAAAGAAAAAAGAAATGCCAAATAAAAAAGAAAGGCAAAAAAAGGCCAAATAAAAAATAAAAAAATAAAAGGGACAATGCTACTATCCTTTTTTCCACACTTGTGCTTCAAAGTAGCACCAAGATCTTCATGATAGAGAGTCTCCTATGTTGTCACTTTTATATACTAGTGGGAATCTTTCATTATAGAACTTGGCTTGTATATTCCAATGATGGGATTTCTCAAAATGCCCTAGGTCTTCGTGAGAAAGCGAGTTGGATGAAGACCCACTTAGTTTCTTTTTGAGCTTTCATACACTTATAGCTCTAGTGCATCCGTTCAATGGCAACCCCTACTCACTCACATTGATATCTATTAATGGGCATCTCCATAGCCCGATGATATGCCTAGTTGATGTGATACTATCTTCTCCTTTTTGTCTTCTCCACAACCACCATTCTATTCCACCTATAGTGTTATATCCATGGCTAATGCTCATATATTGCGTGAAGATTGAAAAAGTTTGAGAACATCAAAAGTATGAAACCATTGATTGGTTTATCATCGGGGTTGTGCATGATTTAAATATGTTGTGTGGTGAAGATGGAGCATAGCTAGACTATATGATTTTGTAGGGATAGCTTTCTTTGGCTATGTTATTTTGAGAAGACATAATTGCTTAGTTAGTATGCTTGAAGTATTATTATTTTTATGTCAATATTGAAATTTTGTCTTGAATCTTATGGATCTGAACATTCATGCCAAAATGAAGAGAATTACTTAGAGAAATATGTTAGGTAGCATTCCACATCAAAAATTCTGTTTTTATCATTTACCTACTCGAGGACGAGCAGGAATTAAGCTTGGAGATGCTGATACGTCTCCAACATATCTATAATTTTTTATTGTTCCATGCTATTATATTATCTGTTTTGGATGTTTATTGGCTTTATTATGCACTTCTATATTATTTTTGGGACTAACCTATTAACCCAGAGCCCAGTGCCAGTTTCTGTTTTTTCCTTGTTTTAGAGTATCGCAGAAAAGGAAAATCAAACGGAGTCCAATTGACCTGAAACTTCACAGAACTTATTTTTGGACCAGAAGAAGCCCACGGAGTATCGAAGATGGACCAGAAGAGTCCCGGGAAGCCCACGAGGGTGGGGGCGCGCCTACCCCCCTGGGCGCGTCCCCCTGCCTTCTGGACAACCTGGAGATCCACTGACATACTTCTTCCTCCTATATATATCCATATACCCTAAAAACTTCGGGGAGTAGAATATATCGAGAGTTCCGCCGCCAGAAGCCTCCGTAGCCACCGAAAACCAATCTAGACCCATTCTGGCACCCTGCCGGAGAGGGAATCCCTCACCGGTGGCCATCTTCATCATCCCGGTGCTCTCCATGATGAGGAGGGAGTAGTTCACCCTCGGGGCTGAGGGTATGTACCAGTAGCTATGTGTTTGATCTCTCTCTCTCTCTCGTGTTCTTGAGGTGATACGATCTTGATGTATCGCGAGATTTGCTATTATAGTTGGATCTTATGATGTTTCTCCCCCTCTACTCTCTTGTAATGGATTGAGTTTTCCCTTTGAAGTTATATTATTGGATTGAGTCTTTAAGGATTTGAGAACACTTGATGTATGTCTTGCGTGGGATACCTGTGGTGACAATGGGGTATTCTATTGATCCACTTAACGTATGTTTTGGTGATCAACTTGCGGATTTCGCCCATGAACCTATGCATAGGGGTTGGCACACGTTTTCGTCTTGACTCTCCGGTAGAATCTTTGGGGCACTCTTTGAAGTACTTTGTCTTGGTTTGAATAGATGAATCTGAGATTTTGTGATGCATATCATATAATCATACCCACGGATACTTGAGGTGACATTGGAGTATCTAGGTGACAATTGGGTTTTGGTTGATTTGTGTCTTAAGGTGTTATTCTAGTACGAACTCTATGATAGATTGAACGGAAAGAATAGCTTCATGTTATTTTACTACGGACTCTTGAATAGATCGATCAGAAAGGATAACTTTGAGGTGGTTTCGTACCATACCATAATCTCTTTGTTTGTTCTCCGCTATTTGTGACTTTGGAGTGACGCTTTGTTGCATGTTGAGGGATAGTTATATGATCCAATTATGTTATTATTTTTGAGAGGACTTGCACTAGTGAAAGTATGAACCCTAGGCCTTGTTTCAACGCATTGTAATACTGTTTGTGCTCACTTTTATCATTAGTTACCTTGCTATTTTTATATTTTTAGATTACAAAAACCCTTATCTACCATCCATATACCACTTGTATCACCATCTCTTCGCCGGACTAGTGCACCTATACAATTTACCATTGTATTGGGTGTGTTGGGGACACAAGAGACTCTTTGTTATTTGGTTGCAGGGTTGCTTGAGAGAGACCATCTTCATCCTACGCCTCCTACGGATTGATAAACCTTAGGTCATCCCCTTGATGGAAATTTTCTACTGTCCTACAAACCTCTGCACTTGGAGGCCCAACAACGTCTACAAGAAGAAGGTTGTGTAGTAGACATCAGACCCCCTAAGCATCACGCCTCAGGAGCTCTTACTGGACCTCGGGCCGCTCACATCCTGGCCTTGACCACGGCACACGACCTGGCATACCAGCTGAGGGAGTCCTGGATTAGGGGGTGTCCGGACAGCCGGACTATATCCTTTGGACGGACTGTTGGACTATGAAGATACAAGATTGAAGGCTCCCTCCCGTGTCCGGAAGGGACTTTCCTTGGCGTGGAAGGCAAGCTTGACGATACGGATATAAAGATCTCCTACCATTGTAACCGACTCTATGTAACCCTAACCCCATCCGGTGTCTATATAAACCGAAGGGTTTTAGTCCGTAGGACAACATACACATCAACAATCATACCATAGGCTAGCTTCTAGGGTTTAGCCTCCTCTATCTCGTGGTAGATCTACTTTTGTACTACCCATATCATCAATATTAATCAAGCAAGACGTAGGGTTTTACCTCCATCAAGAGGGCCCGAACCTGGGTAAAACTTTGTGTCCCTTGCCTCCTGTTACCATCCGGCCTAGACGCACAGTTCGGGACCCCCTACCCGAGATCCGCCGGTTTTGACACCGACATTGGTGCTTTTATTGAGAGTTCCTCTGTGCCGTCGCCATCAGGAAGGATGCCTCGCCCCGTCTTTAAAGACGGAACTTTTGCTAAGGGAGCTTTGGCTGTCGGCCAAACCCTCCGGCTAGGTGGTTTTCTTATGACCGCCTGTTCGGCTTCTGCGTCGACGATGACCTCTCGAGCCATTGAAAACAATCTTCATGTCAGCTCGGATCTCGCCGAGCAGTTAGATCCAATGGAGCTCTCCTCCATGAACGAGCTCTTGGATCGCTTCGCCGCCCTGGGAGTCGCCACGGATTACGACCAGATTGGGTCTAAACCCGATCTGAGAGAGATTAACTCTCCCCAAGTCACCCATCACGTTGTCGTGGTAGAGGGACAGTGCGACGATCCTTCATCTATCTTAAAGACTCGCTACATCCGGATTCCCGATCCCTCCAAGCCAGATACCCGCGGAGGGGAGGTTATCACTCAAGACCTGAATTTAGAGTCAGGCGACGGGCTGGATTCATTGGACAACATCCAGGAATCCAAATTTTCGAGTTCAGAAATTCCTCGGCCTCTGAGCCTTAGATGGGGTGAGGCTTCGGATTTAATTCCACCCACCCACCCCAACATAAGTGATCTATCCAAAATCAGGCAAGAACCCGATGAAACAGTACATCATTACTGGGCCAGATTCCTCCTGGTTAAGAACAGGCTAAGGGATTGCCGCGAGGAAGACGCAATATTAACCTTCTGCAATAATTGCACGGACAAGGGAATACTCAATGCCATAAGTCGCCGTGATATTACACGCTTCGCTAACTTGGCGTCCATTGTACGAAAATACTGTGAGATGGAAAGCGCCTGGAAAACCGAAATAAAATTTTGGGACAATTCGGCCGTGAATACAAACCGAGTCCGAAATAAAAGGGTGCATCATCACAGTCACCCGGGTCAAGCACTAAAGAGCAAAAAACCTCTACAAGGCATGGATCCATACTGGAAGGATGGCTTAATGGGCTCTGTAAAATTCACAGTACAGAGGACGCCACACCAACTCACAGCCTTAGAGCATGTTGGATACTCCGGCAAGTGGCCAAAATTGGCGAAAATCTCCTAATTCCGGAGGCCACAGAAAGCCACCCCAGAGACACCAATACGGTATTAACAGTCTTCGAGACTTTCACATCAAATAATATATGAAAAAGAACACTATGCAGCCTTGCCGAAGTCTACCAAGTAGCAACAATAAATCCATGGATTGACACGGCTATTACCTTTAACGCCAGTGATGAACCTAAATTCCGAACAGCCCGAGCACCAGCCGCATTGGTCCTCAGTCCAATAGTGGACGTCTTTCGTCTTACCAAGGTACTCATGGACGGCGGCAGCGGATTGAACTTCATTTATGAGGAGACCCTTCAAAAAATGGAAATAGACTGGAACTGCATTGAGCGAAGCAGCACAACCTTTAGAGGAATAATCCCTAGTCGGGAAGCACGCTGGACAGGAAAAATCACACTAGATGTGGTGTTCGGCACACCGGATAATTACAGGTCCGAAGAGGTCACGTTCCAGGTGGCTCCGTTCAGCAGCGGTTACCACGCTCTGCTAGGGCGGGAAGTGTTTACAATCTTCCAAGCAATACCCCATTACGGGTACATGAAGCTCAAGATGCCCGGGCCTAACGGGATCATCACTCTCGCTAGTGATCCGGACATAGCACTCCGCGCCAAAAACAAGACAGCCGCACTGGCCCTCAAGGCACTATCCGAAGCCCTAGCGGCTGAGGAGCTGACTATGCTGTGCTCTATGGTGAATAGGGACGATGTGGTACTCGACAAAAGATCCAAGTCCACCTCCTTTAAACCGGCGGACGAAATAGTCAAATTCCAAGTCCATCCAATGGGCCCCAATAAAATAGCTTCCATCGGGGCACAGTTAAACCTTGATGTCGACACCGCACTGCCAGAGTTCCTACGAGAGAACTAGGACATTTTCGCCTAGAACCCTTCAGACATGCCAGGAATCCCACGCAGGCTGGCCGAGCACAGCTTAAATATCCAAACAGGATTCAAACCTGTCAAACAGGCTCTTCGGCGTTTTTCCGAACCTAAGAGACAGGCCATGGGAGAGGAGCTAGCAAAGCTATTGGAGGCCGGATTCATCAGAGATATAAAACATCCGGACTGGCTAGCAAACTTGGTGATGGTACCAAAGAAGGACAAATCCTGGCGCCTGTGTGTTGATTTTAAAGACCTCAACAAGGCTTGCCCAAAGGATCCCTTCCCCCTCCCCCGCATCGATCAAATTATCGACGCTACCGCAGGACACGATTCGTTGTGTTTCCTCGACGCATATTCTGGCTACCATCAAATCAAGATGGCAGAACCAGACCAAGCCGCAACGACATTTATCACACCATACGGCCCATTCTGCTTCAACACGACGCCCTTCGGGCTCAAAAACTCTAGTGCAACATATCAGCGCATGATTCAAACATGTCTGGCAAGCCAGATCGGCAAAATAGTGGAGGCATATGTAGATGATGTGGTCGTCAAAACAAGACATGTTAAATCTCTAGTAGACGACTTGAGGCTCACATTTGATAACCTCCGAACATACGACATCAAGCTCAACCCGGAAAAAATGCATTTTCAGCGTTCCAGCCGGAAAGCTCTTGGGCTTCATTGTATCCGGTAGAGGAATTGAAGAAAATCCAGCCAAGATCCGAGCTCTGTCGCAACTGGATATCCCAAAGGACCTCAAACAAATACAAAAATTAACCGGATGTGTGGCGGCTCTAAGCCGCTTTATCTCCCGCTTGGGAGAAAAGGCCCTACCCCTTTACTGCCTCCTTCGGCGCACCAAACACTTCAAATGGACGGATGCAGCCATGGCTGGACTCGATGAAATAAAAGCCATACTGGCAACAAACCCAGTCCTGGCCGCGCCAAACATTGGCGAACCAATGCTATTATACATTGCAGCAACACATCGGGTTGTAAGCGCAGTGCTTGTCGTCGAACGAGAAGCGGACGCACACAAATTCACCCTTCAAAAGCCGGTCTATTATGTGTCCACTGTCCTCACTCCCTGCAAATCACGGTACCCGCATTATCAAAAGATTGCGTACGCGGTATTCATGGCATCCCGAAAGCTACGACACTACTTTCAAGAGTGTTCAATAACAGTAGCCTCAGAAGTACCACTTAACGATATTATAAACAACTGTGACGCAACGGGCCGGATTGAAAAATGGGCCATTGAACTCCTCCCGTTCGACATAACTTATAAGCCATGGCGAGCCATCAAGTCGCAAGTCTTGGCCGACTTCGTCACAGAATGGACGGAGGTCGAACTCCCTAAAGAGTACGACACATATTCAAATTGGATCATGCATTTCGACGGCTCCAAGATGTTGGCCGGATTGGGGGCTGGCGTCGTTTTGACTTCCCCCACAGGAGACACAGTTCAATACGTACTACAGATTATGTACACAGACTCCAACAATGCAGCCGAATATGAGGACCTTTTACATGCTCTCCGGATGGCAGTATCCATGGGCATCCAATGCCTAGAGGTGCGCGGGAACTCGAACCTCGCAATATACCAAATAAATGGAGACTTCGATGCCAAGGATCCAAAAATGGCAGCTTACCGCAACGCTGTCCTAAAAATGTCAGCTCAGTTCGAGGGGCTTGAATTTCACCATATAGCCCGGGAAAATAATCAGGCGGCAGATGTCCTGGCACGCATCGGTGCAAAACGCGATGTAGTCCGCCCCCAACATCTTCTTGGAAAGGCTGTTCAAGCCATCCGTAGTATGGGACGGGGAGCCGAATAATAACAGCCCGGACCCAACCGCACTGCCTGACACCGAACATTCTGACACAATCGGAGGCTCTGCCAATGAAATAACACCTTCAGCCCATGTAATAATGGCCGTCATCGCCCCGTGGACAGAACCATTCCTCGCCTACCTTACTAGGCAGGAACTCCCCGAGGACCAAAATGAGGCACGCTGCATAGTGCGGCGATCCAAAGCCTACAGAGTCCACGAGGGAGAGCTTTATAAGAAAAGCACTACCGGAGTCCTTCAAAGGTGCATCTCCAAAGAGGAGGGGCGGAACCTCCTGGCTGAAATTCATGCCGGACTCGGCGGTCATCACGCTGCAGCCCGGTCTCTTGTAAGCAAGGCCTTCCGTACAGGCTTTTATTGGCCAACGGCCCGGGCAGATGCTCAGGACTTAGTCCAACGATGCACCGGTTGCCAGCTCTTTGCAAACCAAAGCCATATGCCACCCACCGCCCTCCAAACTATCCCCATTACTTGGCCCTTCGCAGTCTGGGTGCTTGACATGGTTGGACCCCTTAAAGGCGGAACCCACAAGCAAAAATACTTACTGGTCATGGTGGATAAGTTCACCAAATGGATAGAAGCCAAGACTGTTAAGACAGCCGAATCCGGACCGGTGATAGACTTTATATCCGGGGTTGTACACCGTTACGGCGTCCCCCACAGCATCATCACTGATAATGGCACGAATTTCATGGCCGACGAGGTAAAACTCTGGTGCAAAAACATGGGCATCAAGCTCGATTACGCTTCCGTCTATCACCCACAAACCAACGGCCAGGTCGAACGTGCAAATGGTCTTATCATGAGTGGCATCAAAACCAGATTAGTGCGGTCCCTCAAGGAATCTAACATGCTCCTTCATCAAAACCAGGTAGAGGAGCTCGACTCCGTACTCTGGGGGCTGTGGACCATGCCAAATCACACCACCGGATACACACCATTCTTTATGGTGTACGGTGCAGAGGCAGTTTTGCCTTGCGACATAATTCATGACTCACCTCGAGTGCGCATGTACAAAGAAAGAGAAGCCAAGCTCGATCGACAGGACATCTTGGACGCATTGGAGGAGGAGCGTGACGTGGCAAAAGCCCGTTCCGCATTCTATCAACGGCAGGCTCGAAGATACCAAAGCAGAGAAGTACGGGCCAAAAATTACAATGTTGGCGAATTAGTTCTACGACTACCGGACAAGAAAAAGGACAAACTCAAGCCCAAGTGGGAAGGTCCCTTCATAATTGACCAAGTCCTGACTACTGGAGCGTACCGCCTGCGGGATGCATCGGATAACCGACTCGAGCCAAACCCATGGAACGCAGCCCGTCTCCGAAGATTCTATGCCTAGCGCCGGACTCTGTGTTCGTCTCATTCTTCTGTCTATTTTTTATATATTTTCTGTCTTACATTTCTCTTCGTCTCTCTCTCCCTCTCTTATAGCCTTTAAAGGCTCATGAAGGGATGCGCTATCCGTGCTCATTAAACCTGGGGGCTTCTTTAAACAGAAGCTTATTCATACGGGCTTCATGCCCAACACATGTGTCACACTTCCGCATGTACCTTTTATTCACCATTATATGTATCGATATGACTTAAGTTTTGGCCAAGCTGGGTTGCCTGGCTCCTGTGCTTACCCCTACATTCCCTATTGTTCGGCTAGGTGGTAAAGGGAGCACCTCTGCGATTGTTACTGCCGGGTCAGCCGGACGTGTACCTCAGACTGGGTGAAGCCGAAAGCTAGCGTTCTTAAGGGAATATTCGGTCGATGAACTAAAGATGATCTTTTTTTATTTATACGCCCCCATATGTTTTTCCTATGTTCCTTTTCGCAGCATGGACATGCACCTTAGGGCATGCCTCCCAGGGAAAGGAACCCCTAACGGAACTATTCTCCCTGGAAGATGTTTCTTACTAACCATGTAATATAACATAACTAGTCGGGCACTTGTCTGTTCAAGCCCTAATGACCCCTACGCCTGGTCTCCATGCATTCCTCGGTTCCTATATAACCGCATGGGAATTCAGACACACTTCGGACCGTCAGGTCCCAAGGCTAAAGCAAAAAGGTCGGCCATGACAAATGATCTACAATCCGGCTAGAAGGCATTATAAATGTCAATTAAATTACATAGTCATTTTGACTGATTGTATTCCTCTTCAATACCATCTAACAGGCTGTCTAATTTACAGTCCTGCTGGGAATACTTTGCGGCCAACTCTACTTGGCCTTATACTAAGCTTACAGGGATCTCCTTCCCATCGGGCCCTACAGGACCGACCTCGGCCATGTGGTTGGGGTCAGCCTTTGCGTACCGCGTCTTCACCATGGCCCAGGCCTCCCTCGCGCCTTGACGGCAGGCTGATATCTTCCACAAGCGGAAGCGCCGCCGTGCTCCCTCGAGCTTCTCCGCAAGCTCTCCAAGACCTTCGGGCATGGAGACGGATGGCCACCGGGCCTGGGCGATGCCTTGCATCGCCTGCCAAACTCGATCGAGCAGTTGGGAGAGCTCGGGAAGAAGGTCACCTGTAGAACCGGGCATCTCCTCTGCAGGACGACCTGTTAGCACACCTACATACATTGCTCTGTTAGTCGACTTCCCCGCCGAACTTTCTTTCGAAGGTTCGTTCAAGCACTTACTAAATATGCAGCGCCGAAGCCGCTGATTCTCCTTCACGGAGTCTGACAGCTGGGCACGAACATCTTTCAGCTTGACGCCCAGCTTGGTGTTGGCATCTTGGAGATCGTTCTTCTCCTGCCTCACCTTTGTCAGCACCTTCTCACCAGCCTTTAGCTGGTGTAGGAGGTGTTGTCTTTCCGGATTCAATCTGGCGCCATCTGCAATTTCATCTTTCAGATTCGCACCTATGCCGTGCTTCGCAAAATCCTTATCTTTCGAAGTGTATATTACCAGAGGGGGTCTCCTTGGGCTCCCCTGCCGCGGCTAGTGCGGCCTCAAGTTGGGCTTTGCACTCTTCCATCTCCTTGGACAGTAGGGAATTCTTTTCTGTAAGAACCTGCATAACAAATGATCCTTAAATCAGTTATTCTAACTGTTTCAAGTCTCGGGGGCTACTGGTATATACATATAATTACCAGAATTTTCTTACCCGTATGTCTTTTACATACTGCTCCGTGGCTCTGGCTAGACCATTTTGAGCGGCACGGAGATACGCATCTCCCGAGTTGAAGGCATCTAACGCCCCTTGGGAGAAACAAGCGTCGCGAAGAATTGTCCGGCGACGCCTGTGGTTCATGGCACTCTCCACCTCAGAGTTGGTGGCAGACAACCCGTCCACATCCTCCGTCGGAGGAGCGTCTGGCGCACGCCTTGCGTTCGCCTCCACCTAATGACCAGACTTTGGAGCCTGGCTGGTGGAGGCGCGATTGGCAGCCTCTCCGGATGTAGTCCAGCGAGGTCTTTTGTCCTGAAAATAGCACGAGTGTCAATATGCCTCGAAGGTATAACACCTGGGATAAGGGGGCGTGCCATACCTTTGCGCTGACGCCTCGGTCCGGACTGCACTTCTTTTCTACCCGCGGGGCCCTATGGCCCCTCGTTGGCTTGTTGCCGCAGGTTCGGCCTTCCGCCTTAAATACCTCCCCTGCAAAGTTCGGTTGCAATCAGGAAACTGAACTTGAGTGGGCGGATACCTATTCGGGGTACTGGGACTTCGATCTCAGGTACCTGGGGGGTCAGGATTAGCCCTGGGTAATCGGCCGTAATGGCCACCAAGGCGTTGTCCTTGCTCAATTGATGGAACACTCCATCAATCAGCTCCACAGATATGTCCGGATCCTCTTGGGAGGCCGGGTCGAGGGACCGTCCTGGGTCCTCGGGTTGTGGAGGAGGGCTGCTTATTTCCTTAACAGCCCGGCGCAGTTCCTGCGTTGAAGTTGTCAGACTGAATATTTAACAATGGGAATACAAAATGGATGGACAAGTAAATACGGCCGCTTACCCAGCTTGGGGGATTGTGCATGGAGAATCCACCTTGAGGGTTGACGCAGAGAAATTCCTCCTCTTCTCCCTTATACAAAGTGGAAAAGATCTTCAGTAGAGCGGCAGCTGAATCTGGCCCCTTACGGCCGTAGCGGGTGGCATCGTCCTCCCCGTTGAAGTCCCACATGGGGTGGCTTCTATACTGAAGCGGTTGCACCCCCCGCATAATGCATTCGGCCATAACCCCGATCATGGTTAGTCCGGAATGGGCTAACAATCTTATTGGGCCCATCAGGTAAATGATGTCCCTGTCACCTCCCCTCTAAGGGCTTCTCGGGCGCCAGCTGAGGCACTTCTTTAAGGGAGCACTGTTGAATTCAGGAAGGCCGATTCGGACAGGATCCGGCAGCGGGACATCTTCTATATAAAACCACTCCGAGGGCCAGTCTTCGGACGCCTTCTTTGGGGTTCCGGACAGATATCCGGTCCTGGCGATGCGCCACACTTCGGCTCCACCCACTTTATACATTGACCCCTTCTTGGAACAGGGCACGAGGCAAAATAGCTCCTTCCACAGTCTGAAATGAGCTTCGACACCCAAGAAAAGCTCGCAGAGGGCTACAAAGCCCGCGATATGCAGTACTGAGGCAGGCGTGAGATTATGTAGCTGGAGGCCGTAGAACTCTAGCAACCCCCGGAGAAATGGATGGATTGGAAATCCGAGCGCCCTTATTAAGTAAGGGACGAGGCACACCCGCTCTCCTTTGGAGGGATTAAGGGCATTCTCTGCTTGCTCTCCGCCGTTGTAGACGGCAAGACCGGCTCGAACCGGGACCATATAGGCCGGGGGGAAATCCCTTGGTCTGGAGTGTCACTAGTTTGCTATGCGGGATGGAACATCTCTCCCAATATCCCGGCTTAGGGCTGGAAGGGCGAGAGGAGGAGTTGCGATGGCTGGCCATGGTGGAATGGACCTTTGTCGGATGCGCTCTGATGAACACTCGCGGAGGGGAGAAGGTATGGATCGGATCTAAATCCTTGTCCCCTTAAATAGGGCAGCTCATTTACGCGGCTAGGGGTGTGAATGTAAAAACACTCAGACTTTTCATATTCGTTTGACACGTGGGAAGCGGCCATTATTGGGCGTAGGAGCCAAGGAGCGCAACATCTACAAGAAACCGGACTTTATTCAAACAGGTACACGGAATTTGGAGGAGAACTCGCCTTGCAATGCCGAAGACAATCTGCGCGCCGGACTCATCGTCATTGAAGCTTGGTTTGGGGGCTACTGAGGGAGTCCTGGATTAGGGGGTGTCCGGATAGCCGGACTATATCCTTTGGCCGGACTGTTGGACTATGAAGATACAAGATTGAAGACTCCGTCCCGTGTACGGAAGGGACTTTCCTTGGCGTGGAAGGCAAGCTTGACGATACAGATATGTAGATCTCCTACCATTGTAACCGACTCTATGTAACCCTAACCCCATCCGATGTCTATATAAACCGGAGGGTTTTAGTCCGTAGACAACATACACATCAAGAATCATACCATAGGCTAGCTTCTAGGGTTTAGCCTCCTCGATCTCGTGGTAGATCTACTTTTGTACTACCCATATCATCAATATTAATCAAGCAGGACGTAGGGTTTTACCTCCATCGAGAGGGCCCGAACCTGGGTAAAACTTCGTGTCCCATGCCTCCTGTTACCATCCGGCCTAGACGCATAGTTCGGGACCCCCTACCCGAGATCCGCCGGTTTTGACACCGACAACAGCGATAGCTGAAGCTTGCCTGGGGACCGGGACCTATCAGCATAGAGCAACAAGCTGTCGTGATATTGGAAAGGGAGGACCGAGCCTAAACAGGACTTGCACTCACAAGGCTTTCATAATTCGGATAATATCAACAAAAGACATTGCAGACTCTTTACATGCCCCCACGGGGTACTTCTTGATTCCTTGCAGGGAACAAAGGACGAGAACCTAGGAGAATCCTATCTACACAACCCCGCGGCCAACGCCATCATCAACAGTGGGCCGCGGGAGGCCGGCGCCAACCCCATCCATATCAGCGACGGTGGTGGCCGGATTTTGCGGCCCTGCCCCAGGCGCAGCGAGAGCTCGGGGGCACCTAGCTGTCGTCGCTCGTCTCCAAAGTTTCGTAGAGCTCGGGAGAGCCGCTGGACTCCCAAGAGTCGCTGTTGCTGGAGCAGCCGCGAGCGGGGTGCGCCTCGTCCTGACGCTCCCCTTGGGGCAACACTCCAAGCGGCGACCCTCCACATCGAAGACCTTGAAGAACAACGTGGAGGCGCCGTCGTACTCAAAGTGGATCACGAGTGCGCCCTCCGCGCGGCAAACCCGCGCGACCTCGCCCCAGCCGTGGGTCATGAAGATCTTGCCGGTGGAGACCGCTTCAACCTCAGCTTCGGTCGCCGAAGCGTCGCAGTCGGCATGCTGCAACCAGAGTTCGAGAGGCCCCTTCGGCGGCATCACATCAGAGAAGAAGTGCGGGAAGCGGATCCAGGAGCTTGGGGGCATCGCCGCCCACAGTGCGAGCTCACGTGAGGAGTCCGCGGCATGGACTCAAGGAGCGACGGCACTCGTCGCCGTGGCGCGTCGACCTTGGCCGCGGTGTGCGCGCTGACGCTCGTTGTCCTTCCTCTCGAGCCCCCCGGCTTGGGCGTGCAAGGGCAGTGGGTACCCAGGAGGAGGCCGCTCGCACCAAGGCCTTGTCACCACCTGCATCGCCACAGCATCGCAACGATGGACCGACCTCTTCTTCGGCGGGAGTAGCGCTGGCACGTCGAGGGGAACCTTTCCCTTCTCCTCAGCCGAAAACCTACGGATCTGCGCCATTGAAGTTGCTGCTAGCAGAGGAGCAGAGGAGGAAGAAGCAGGCGGAACGGGGAGGAATGGGCGACGGAGGCTCCGCCCCCTTCCTCATTTATAGAAAGAGAAGGCCAACCAGCGCCCCCCACGATCACATGTAATGATGGTTTTCCTTGCATGTCACCGGGACTTGTCAAGTCGGGCAGTTGCCAAGGCAGCATGGGGAAGCGGAGACGCCCACGTCCAATCAACCGCCATGCATCAACCGAGGTAACAGGCTTTCGGGGCCGACGGCGCTCCGCGCTTGACCTTTGGCTTCGCCTCGAAGCCAAGCCCGAGCGCGCCTTGGGCCCGGGGCTACTGTTGGCATTCTGGGAACGGGGGTCCCCAGACTTGCCTGCCTGCGTCCCACGGCGTGGGTGAGCTGGCAGGTCTGTACGGCCCATCTTCATCGACGAGGTATTCAAGACCCTCGCGAGGGGCCAAGCCTCGCGAGGCAGACGACGCAAGACCTCCTCAGGAGCGGCCTTGCCAGGCAGGCTCACGAGGGGCGGAGAGATCAAGGCAAGGCAAACCTTGCATGGTCCTCGTGACGTGAGTCATGCCGATCGAGACCAGGTGGGCGCCAGCTCACGCAGCATCCTTGTTTCCTCTTTGGTGCCAAGAGGGCAAGCGCAGGCGCAGAGTGCCGAGGCATCAAGGAAAGGTTTCCATATCGGTGCAACGAGACCAAGACCAGAAGGACGGCAATATAGAGGTCACCATGGAGCCCAAGACATCATCACCACCAGAGCCTTTTGCAGGCGAAGACCGTTTTTGTCAGGATAAGTTGTACTAGTTGTCCCCTTCCAAATTGGCCGTTGTTGGATCCCTTCCTGCTCAATATTTGGCGAGAGGACCAGGGCCTATATAAGTAGAACTAGCCACCATAGTAGGGGCAACTGATTGATCGAGAACTCATTCAGAGGAATCTCACCCACACAAGTTCGCCAAGCACAAGAACACCTCAACCTCAGGAGGCTGTTCTTCCCCTTGTACTGTTCATCATCAGCCCAAGAGGCAATCCACCACCACCACACAGGACTAGGGTATTACACCACAGCGGTGGCCCGAACCAGTATAAATCTTGTGTCTTTGTGTTCCAAGTTTGTCGAGTCCGTCTGCGAGATCTTAGCGAGCTAGGGCGTGGATTGATAGGGAGAAAACCTTCGCGCGCACCCCAGTGTTCGAACCTTGAGGGTTTTGCCGGAACCCGTGATCCGACAACAAGGCAGGTGGCATGCCCTAGGGGAGTGGGCGCGCCCTCCACCCTCGTGGGGGCCATGGGACTCCCCTCCGGTAACTCTTCATTCCAGTATTTTTTATATTTTCAAGAAAAATCTCTGTTGATTTTCAGCGCATTCCGAGAACTTTTATTTCTGCGCAAAAACAACAACATGGTAGTTCTACTGAAAACAGCGTCAGTACGAGTTAGTTCTAACCAAATCATACCAAAATCATGTAAAAATATTATAAACATGGCATGAATACATAAAAAATTATAGATAAGTTAGAGACGTATCAGCATCCCCAAGCTTAATTCCTGCTCATCCTCGAGTAGGTAAATGATAAAAACGGAATTTTTGATGTGGAATGCTACCTAACATATTCATCAATGTAATCTTCTCTATTGTAGCTAGAATATTCAGATCCATAAGATTCAAAACAAAAGTTTAATATTGACATAAAAATAATAATACTTCGGGCATACTAAAAAGTAATCATGTCTCCTCAAAATAACATGGCCAAAGAAAGTTCATCCCTACAAAATCATATAGTCGGGCTATGCTCCATCTTCATCACACAAAATATTCAAATCATGCACAACCCCGATGACAAGCCAAGCAATTGTTTCATACTTTTGATGTTCTCAAACCTTTTCAACTTTCACGCAATACATGAGCGTGAGCCATGGACATAGCACTATAGGTGGAATAGAAGGTGGTTGTGGAGAAGACAAAAAGAAGGAGATAGTCTCACATCAACTAGGCATATCAACGGGCTATGGAGATGCCCATCAATAGATATCAATGTTAGTGAGTAGGGATTGCCATGCAATGGATGCACTAGAGCTATAAGTGTATGAAAGCTCAAAAACAAAACTAAGTGGGTGTTGTCTGCGTTCTGGGAACGGGGGTCCCCAGACTTGCCTGCCTGCCGCCTGCGGCGTGGCTCAAGTGGGGGTCCAGCGCGGCCCATCTTCATCAGCTCAAGCTCAAGACCCTCGCGAGGGGCCAAGCCTCGCAGGGCGGACGCCAGAAAGCTTCCTCAGAGGCAGCCTCATCAGGCATGCTCGCGAGGAGGCAGAGAGATCAAGGCAGGGGCACCTCGCGATGAGCCCGTGACGTAAGCCATGACGATCGAGACCAGGCAGGCGCCGACCTGCACAGTGTCCTTGTTTCCCCTTTGGTGCAAAGGGGGCAAGCACAGGCCAAGGCATCGGGCAAAGGTTACCATTCCGGTGCAACGAGACCAAGACCAACAGAGCGGGAGGACGAAGGTCACCGTGGAGCCCAAGACAACGTCATCACCAGTACTTTTGGCAGCCGAAGACCACCTTTGGTCAGGATAACTTGTACTAGATGTTCCCCTTCAAAATGGCCAATTGTTGGCGCCCTTCCCGCTCATTATTTGGGGAGAGGCCTAGGGCCTCTATAAATAGAGCTAGCCACCACAAGGAGAGGGCCATCTAGGGATCGGACAGAAGGAAAAGATCGAGAGACATCTAGAGATCTGATAGAGCCCTAGCAGAGAGAGAGAGAGAGGCGACTGAACTCACCCAAGCAGTTCATCGCACCAGCTCAAGAACACCTCTCGTGAGGCTGTTCTTCCCTTGTACTGTTCATCATCAGCCGCTGAGGCAATCCACCATGCCACACACTGGAGTAGGGTATTACACCACAACGGTGGCCCGAACATGTATAAACCTCGTGTCCCTTGTGTTGTTCGTTGTTTCCAGCCTAGATGACGCGAGGAGATTGGACGTAGATCGGTAAGGGAGAGATCTCCGCACGCACCCCAGTGTTCAAACCTCAAGGGTCGGCCGGAACCCGAAATCCGACATTTGGCGCGCCAGGTAGGGGTGTGCCGGAATCTTTCTTCTGCTGTTCGCGTGTGATCTTCCGTCGTGTCCATGGCTGACGCCCGTCGGGCTCGCGTCGAGCGCCGGGTTGCTCTCGCCACCCGCGTTGCCCAGACGGCGCCCGTCGGCGGTCGCCCTCATCATTCCTCGTCGCCGGCCGCCAACGCCGCCACCGGCCCAACGGGGAACGAGCAGCAGGCCTCGTCCTAGCATCCTTCGGTACGGCGGGAGGGCCGCACCGCTACACCGTCACTGACTCCAGCCGCTTCATCGTCCCACACCCGTCGCGCCCCCACGGACGCGCACACCACGCTGCTCCTGGCAAGAGAGCTCTTGCACTACCGCCCCGTCGACGACCTCTATGAGGACTGGCTCGCCCGCATCACCGAGCTCATCAGCACCGTAGGGGGCTCCCCCTTGCCGTCCTTCTTGCTGCCTCGCCCTCCATTCTGCGCAAGAGGTGCCTCCACCACCTCCTCCCCAAGAAGGCGCCCTGGCTCCAAGGCGCGCAGCCCCAGGGCGAGACCCTCCGCGTCCGAGGCCTGCGTAGCAAGAAAGGAGCTGCCAAGAGATCCCTTGTCCCCAAGAATGTGCTCGCGCGCTCCCAGCGCCGGCGCGACAAGATCACGTCCCTGCACCTCCACGCCAAGACCCCGCACTGCTCCAAGCGGCGGCGCACGGTAATCCCCAGGAACAAGCCCAGCACTAGCAAAAGGCGTTGGTGGCCACAGCAGGCTGCCGTGCCCTCACCCCCGTGCTACGTGGCGTCGCATGGCCAGGCAAGTTCAAGCCTAGCCTGCCCCGTCGCTACGATGGCACGATGGACCCCGCGGAGTTCCTATAGCTCTACGAGCTATGCATCGAAGCCAACAACGGAAACGAAAGGGTCATGGCGAACTAGTTCCCCATGGCGCTCAAGGACAGGCCCGCACCTGGCTCCTGAACCTGGCTCCTGGAACAATCTTCTCCTGGGACGAGATGCGCACTCGCTTCATCACCAACTTCCAGGGCACTCGCGACCGGCCCCCGGCCGTGAGTGATCTGCGCCGCATCAAGCAGCAGCAAGGGGAAACCCTGCAAAAATACATCCAGCGCTTCAACAACGCTCGCCTTAAGATCCCCAAGGTGACTGAAGAAGCCATCATCTCGGCCTTCTCCAATGGCGTAGGCGACATCAAGATGAAGGAGGAGCTAGCAATCCATGAAGACCTGTGCACATCCATGGAGCTATTCAACTTGGCGACCAAGTGCGCCAGGGCAGAGGAAGGGCGCCTTTCCCTCCTCGAACTCCCGGCTGCCGACCCAGAAGAGAAGAAGCCCAAGGCCAAGGACGTGAAGCGCAAGGGGGCTGTCGTGCTTGCAGCGGAACCAGACACCAAGCGAGGCAGGGATCAGCCTGAGTCATCCAAGGGCAGCCGGTACTGCGTGTACCACAACCTCCACACCCACAACACCAACGAATGTCAAGTGCTCAGGGCCGTGAGAGATGGATGTGTCAGCCGATGCCCCGAGCGCAATGACAGGGGCTATGGCCGAGGAGGAGGAAGAGGTGGCGGACGATGGGAAGACCGTGGCCCTCGCCAAGGGTGGCGTGACCGACCTCGCGAGGATCGTTGGCAGGACCAGCCTCGCGAGGGAGGCTGGGGGGATCAGCCTCGTGAGAATCGCCCGCATGGCAACGCAGGCCTTCCTCCTCTGCCGCCATCGGCAAGGAGAACGAAGGCCAACATCAAGACGAGGGGGCTGGGGGCTTCCAGGAGCCGCGAGCGATCGCTTGCAACTTGGGTGGCGCGCAGGCCCCAGCCTCACAGCGCATCTTCAAGCAGTTTGCTCGCGAGGTGAATGCAGTCCTCCCCAAGCTTGAGGCCACACGCCCTCTCAGGTGGTCTGCGTGCACTATCACGTTCAGCTCGGTGGATCAGCTCAAGTGTGCGGCAACGGCCGGAGTCCTCCCGATGCTTTGCTCCCCGGTCATCAGCAACATGCAGGTCACCAGGACCCTCATTGACGGCGGAGCAGGACTCAACATCCTGTCCGTCGAGACGTTCGACAATCTCCAATTGTCATACGATCAGCTTCAGCCAACCAAGCCCTTCTCAGGAGTCACTGATGGTTCCACTGTTCCAATAGGGCAGGTTCGCCTTCTAGTCACCTTCGGGCAGCGCAACAACTACCACACCGAGCTCATCGACTTCGACGTCGCCCACATTCGTCTATCATACAACGCCATGCTCGGGTACCCAGCCCTAGCCAAGTTCATGGCAGTGACTCATCATGGATACAATGTCCTCAAGATTCTAGGAAGCGGTGGAGTCATCACCATACCCTGTGAAGAAAGGGACGCAGTGTGTTCACTTGAGCGCGCGTTCCAAGCTGCAGCAATCAAAGACCCGGACCATAGGAACGGAAGACTTCCCGAGGCGACCCTTAAGAAGAAGAAGGTTTCGCCTGGCCCAAGCCATAAGGAGGCAAGCGCCTCCGGAGGTGTTGTGTCAGGATCTGCGCCCAATCAGGGAGCGCCACCCTCTCTCGCATAGGAAGGCGCGCCCGGCGCCCTCCTCAGGCAGGGCTCAGGGGCTCTTTCTTGGGGAGCCACCGACCTTGCCAAGGTTGCGAGGGAGGCGCTCGAGCACCACTTGGAGGGGTGCTTCCAGGCACGTTTCCCTCAGGAAGGTACAAGTCAAGGAAGACCAAACCCTCAGGAGTTCATCGCAAGAAACACCCAGGAGCTACAGGAGTCGAGAGTCACGCGCGGCAGCCGCCACTTGCCCACCGTAGCCCCACATCCAGGCGAGGATGGTGGGCTGCGCGTCTGCGTTGACATGCTAGGGCTCAACCGAGCCGCGTCTCAGGAGTGCCTCTGGCCTTCGCGCGTGGGGCATTGCGAGGGTCCACCTCACAGCTATGTTCGCATGCCTTTCGGCCTGCCGAACGCGGTCGCCGCTCATCAGCGCCTGCTGAGGAGCATTCTGGAGGCCCAGGAGGTCAGGCATTGTGCGGTCCTGGCAGAGATGGAGATGGCCCTCGGAGACCCACCTGCACCTCCGGAGCCTCTCGAGGCTCCTGGGCCTGGGGGCTCGTGAGGGTCGGCGTCATCATCGTGCATCGCCCACTTCTTCAACATCACTTCATCTTAAATGGCACCAGGTGACATCTTTCTAAGTTCCGTTTTCAGCTGGGAGCGCCCACAGGGCCGCATCATTCCCAGGTCGCGTGGGTCCGTCCCTGCGGCATGTATCCGTTTTGCTTATGCTCTTTACTTACCTTGTTGGGGGCGCCCCTCAGGCTGCATCATCCCCGAGCTACTCGGGACTGGCCCAGCGGTGTTTGCTTTTCTCGCGTCTACTTAAAATGAATGTTCTCTTTTGCGCTTAATTGTCACCTGCTGCTTATCGCGGATTTCTCCGCTTTCATGCAAAGCGCTTGCACGTTAAAAGGGGGGTACCTGAGCATCGCGAATCATGGGCTCCTACTGGCTCTCCAGCCCTCACCCCCTGGCCTTGACCCACGGCATTGCGACCTGTCATACTAGCGGCGACTGAGCTCTCTCGAGGGCCAGGACCTGAGGACGTAGAGCATTTGCATTCTAACCACCCTGCAGGAACACACCATTGATAAAGGCCCAGAGCCAGGTGCAACCCGCCTCGAGGTAGGGCCTCGTGAGTCCCATGCTGGCTCACGAGTGCCCAGATACACCTCTCCTAGCCCTACCGTGCCGGCCACATGTCAGGGCGGGGCTGTACACGCCCCGGGGGCTCCTCCCGGAGAGGAGCCCCCTCCCACGTACCAGTGGAAGCACCATGCTCCGCGCTGGCTAACAACACTGCCGAGGAGCGGCTCTGCCTGTACACATACGAAAGAGCTATGCTCCACGCTGGTGATAAACAACTGAGGGCGGCCTACGGCCGTACCAACCTCAGGGAGCCCAGAGCTCAGTGTCCGGCACCATCGCAACACCTTCCCTCGGGAGCGCCGCGCGAGGGGGCTGGACACGGGGGCTACGCCCGGGCCTTGCCCGAGCGCACGCCACCTAGCCAGGTCCCTCGGACCTGGTCATCACGCGCCCCTCCCTGAGCGGAGCCAGGGTATGGAAAGCCGTTTGAACGTCAAGGGGGACTCCTGAGCATCGCGACTCAGGAGCCTAACTTGCCCCGTAGCCCCTCACTCCTTAGTCCCGTCTTGGTTTCCGGTCGGGGCTAACGTTGGGTGAGGTATGCGCGGGGCCGGGCCCTGCCAATGCAAAACGACCAATCCACTCCTTATTCCCCCCCTTTCCTACATGTTGCTTGCGCGTCAAGGGGGACTCCTGAGCATCGCGACTCAGGAGCCTAACTTACCACGTAGCCCCTCACCCCTTAGTCCCGTCCTGGTTTCCGGTCGGGGCTAACACCGGGTGAGGTATGCGCGGGGCCGGACCCTGCCGACGTAGAGCGCGAGCAAGTAGGAGAGAAAAATGCAAATTCCAGGAAATTCAAAGCAAGTATTACAAGCCATAGATTGTTTCACGATGCTAAACACAAGTTTAAACGCCTCCGCGAGGAATGGTGCATGTTGCAGGAATAAAAACAAGACAGAAGTCGCGAAGGGATCACTCTCCAGTGGCGCCGCCGCCTGTGGTGGAGTCGTGCTAGGCGACCCCGCCTCCTGGGGCCGCGGAGCTGGCGGCACCGCACCCGAGCAAGATGCTGAAGGTGCAGAACCTCCCCAGCAAAGCTTCAGCTCGGCCTTTCACGGCCTCAGCGGCAGCGGCGGCAAGGTCGCAACTCATGGGTTCCAGCAGGCTGTCGAAGTCAACGTTGGGGTCACACAGGTAGGCGTGGCTGAGGACATGCGTCAGCGCCGCAGAAGACAGGGCACGCACCTCGGCCTCGGCCGTGGGGCCAAGGCCATCTACGACATCTTCAAGCGCACGGACCAGGAAGGGAAGCAGCTTGGCGGGGCCGTCCTCCGCACCGGCCAACAGCTCCTCCAAGACGCTCTCGTAAAGCGTCTTCAACGCGGCACGGGCCTTCTTCTCCATCTTCGCGAAGGCCACCCGATCCTCCGCCAGGACCATTGCCTTGGCGTCTAGCTCGGTCCTCTCCGCCAACAGCGACCGCTCCAGCGTCTCCAATCGGTCGTGGCGGTCAGCAAGCTCGACGTCCCGGTCCTTGACGGCGGCCTCCTGAGCCTTCATCTCCTTCTCTTTCTCTTGGCGGCCGTGGACCTCCTTGGCGAGCTCGTCGCGCAGGCATTGCAGCTCGGTCTCCAGCGCCTCGCAGCGAGCCTTGGCAGCCGCAGCGTCACCCAGGGCAGTGTCGTGAGCGGCCTTGGCTTGGTTGGCGGCCTGCTTCTCCCCATCGGAGGCCGCCACGGCCTGGCTCAGCGCTGCTCGGACGGAGGCAGCAGAACGGGCCCAGCTAGAAGCTAGCTCCAGGCGCCCGACCGCTAGGCGAGGGTCCGCTCTCAGAAGATCCTCCTGCACCTGGCTCAGTTCGCTGGCGACCTGGTCCAGGACGGCGGTAGAGGGAACAGAAGAAGCGGGAACCGGCGGAGCAGGCGAAGAGGACGGCAGCGTGATCAGGGCTTGACAGGAAGGAACCCCCTGGGCCTTGGCTGCCCCGGCTGCAGCATCGAGCACAGTCGACTCTAGGGGTCAGCGGGCCACGGGCGCTGGCTCCTCGCCGAGGCGTCCCAGTCGGCCTCGCGAGGACGACCGGGCAGGGGAGGCGCGAGCCACACGGTCTTCCTCCCCAACGGATGAAGGCGCTGCCCCGGCAGATGGACTCGCCCCAAGCAGGGCCGCACAAGCCCCTATCAACCTCTTCGCCGCAGGCGCCAGCCTGACAAAGAATATGGACGTCAAGTCTCGGCGGCAGAAACCAAGCAAAGCACGAATCGAGCACTTACTGGTCGTTGCTCACGGACTCAAGCAACATCCGGCCAAACTTGAAGCCCGAGAGCCTCCAACTGGGGTCAGCCTCGGGAGGCCCGGAAGCAGAGGGCACGTCAGGAGGGCTGGAGCTGGCCTCAGACCCTGGTGGAACCAGCCCCGACCTGACCTTCCTTGTGACCAAGGGAGAGTCCCACCCTCCTCGCTTGGCACCTGCCTCGTCGTCGTCCGTCATGGAGCATAGGGCCTGGGACCTGCGCTGAGGAAAAGACTCCCTCGACTCCTCGCCAGTCGCCTCAGAGTCAAACTCTTCCTCCTCCGCCTCTTCTTCCCCCTCGCTCCCGCTGGAGCTGCCGGAGGACACATTCACCATCGCCAGCGCCGTAAGACCCTCGGGAGCTTCCGGGGGCACAAGCCCCTCACAATTGAAGGTGGGCATGGCGTTCACCACCTGCTCCCAGTGGTCACGAAGGAACAGGGCACGGGGGCGCCCACCGGCTTCGCCACGTCTCCCCCAACCAAGGAATGGAGGGCCGCGACCAGATTCTCGTCGGTCAGGGCCTCAGAGCTTAGGCGCAAGGCGGCGCCCGCTTCCCCAAGCCTCCACAACGGGAGCGAGTGCTCCCGGAGTGGAGCCACCCGGTGCTCCAAGAACTCCCTCAGGAGCGTGGCCCTGGTCAGCTTCGCCGCCCCCAAGTTGCTTGGCCTCAGGTCCGCGTTCATCCTCTTCAGCACCACCCTCGCACGGGGGTCGATGAGCTCCGCGTGGGACCACGCGTCGACAACCTTGGGCTGCCCCGTAGGCAACACCAGACAGGGGTGGACGCGCCCGACGTCCACCATGACCCACTTGCTCCGGAAGCCTTTGATCCTCTTCCCAGGCTTCGAGATGGCATTGGAATTGGAGTATGCGATGAAGCTCGCATTTGCGGAGATATGGCCACCAGAAACCCGGAGGGAAAAATAGTGATGCAACAAGGCCACCGAGGGCTTTACCCCGACGTGAGCCTCACAGTATTAAGCAAAAATCGCCAGGAGAAGAACAGAGTTGGGGTGGAGATGTAGAGCCTGCAAGTTGTACTGGCAGAGAACAGCAAAGAAGAACTCAGAGAAAGGAGGCACCAGACCGATGACGATGGCGCTCACAAAGAGCGGATAGAAGGTGCTCCCCTTGCCTTCAAGCTGGTCGGAGCCGGCCTTGAGCACACTCGCCCCCTTGCTGCCCTGCGCCATCGTCATCAAGCGTGTGAGGGCGAGGTTCTTCTCCGGCGGGTTTGGGGAATCCAGGGCCGGCGAGTACCAGGCCTCGGTTGGGGACTTGCGAGGCACCATAGCGTGTCGGATGAGAAGGATTGAGACAGATCTGGAGGATTTCGGGAGCAAGAAGGAGGAGAGCGGGAAAGGGGATCTGGGGCGAGGCGAATGAGAACAAGGCAAGTAAGTCTGGCCCGGGCACCTCTTTTGTCAGATGGACAGTTGCCGAGGCGTCGTGGGGAAGCACAGGCGCGCACATCCAATCAATCGCCACGCGGCGCCCAAGCCCACAGGCTGTTGGGGCACGTGGCACTACACGCTCGCCCCTTTGCTTCCCTGCTAGGCCAAGCCCGTGCGCGCCTTGGGCCCGGGGGCTACTGTCGGCGTTCTAGGAACGGGGGTCCCTAGACTTGCCTGCCTGCGGCCTGCCGCGTGGCTCAAATGGGGGCCCAGCGTGGCCCATCTTCATCAGCTCAAGCTCAAGACCCTCGCGAGGGGCCAAGCCTCGCGGGGCGGACGACAGAAAGCTTCCTCAGAGGCAGCCTCATCAGGCAGGCTCGCGAGGAGGCGGAGAGATCAAGGCAGGGGCACCTCGCGAGGATCCTGTGACGCAAGCCATGACGATCGAGACCAGGCGGGCGCCGGCCTGCGGAGTGTCCTTGTTTCCCCTTTGGTGCAAAGGGGGCAAGCACAAGCCAAGGCATCAGGCAAAGGTTACCATTCTGGTGCAACGAGACCAAGACCAACAGGGCGGCAGGACGGAGGTCACCATGGAGCCCAAGACAGCATCATCACCAGTACTTTTGGCAGCCGAAGACCACCTTTGGTCAGGATAACTTGTACTAGATGTTCCCCTTCAAAATGGCCAATTGTTGGTGCCCTTCCCGCTCATTATTTGGGGAGAGGCCCAGGGCCTCTATAAATAGAGCTAGGCACCACAGGGAGAGGGACATCTAGGGATCGGATAGAAGGCAGAGATCGAGAGACATCTAGAGATCTGATAGAGCCCTAGCAGAGGGAGAGAGAGGCGACTGAACTCACCCAAGCAGTTCATCGCACCAGCTCAAGAACACCTCTCGTGAGGCTGCTCTTCCCTTGTACTATTCATCATCAGCCCCTGAGGCAATCCACCACGCCACACACTGGAGTAGGATATTACACCACAACGGTGGCCCGAACCAGTATAAACCTCGTGTCCCTTGTGTTGTTCATTGTTTCCAGCCTAGATCACGCGAGGAGATTGGACGTAGATCGGTAGGGGAGAGATCTCCGCGCGCACCCCAGTGTTCGAACCTCAAGGGTCTGCCGGAACCCAAAATCCGACAGGTGTGCATCCAACTTTCTTGCTCATGAAGACCTAGGGCATTTGAGGAAGCCTATCATTGGAATATACAAGCCAGATTCTATAATGAAAAATTCCCACTAGTAAATGAAAGTGACAACATAGGAGACTCTCTATCATGAAGATCATGGTGCTACTTTGAAGCACAAGTGTGGTAAAAGGATAGTAGCATTTCCCCTTCTCTCTTTTTCTCTCATTTTTTTGTTTTTTTAGGCCCTCTCTTTTTTTTGCCTCTTTTTCGTCTGGACTCTCATCTTGACTTGCGGGGGAATCATAGTCTCCATGATCCTTTCCTCACTGGGACAATGCTCTAATAATGATGATCATCACACTTTTATTTACTTACAACTCAAGAATTACAACTCGATACTTTGAACAAAATATGACTCTTTGTGAATGCCTCCAGCGGTGTACCGAGATGTGCAATGAATCAATAGTGACATGTATGAAAGAATTATTAACGGTGGCTTTGCCACAAATACGATGTCAACTACATGATCATGCAGAGCAATATGACAATGATGGAGCGTGTCATAATAAACGGAACGGTGGAAAGTTGCATGGCAATATATCTTGGAATGGCTATGGAAATGCCATAATAGGTAGGTATGGTGGCTGTTTTGAGGAAGGTATTGGGGGGTGTTATGGTACCGGCGAAAGTTGTGCGACACAAGAGAGGCTAGTAATGGTGGAAGGGTGAGAGTTCGTATAATCCATGGACTCAACATTAGTCATAAAGAACTCACATATTTATTACAAAAATCTATTAGTTATCGAAACGAAGTACTATGCGCATGCTCCTAGGGGGATGGATTGGTAGGAAAAGACCATCGCTCGTCCCCGACCGCCACTCATAAGGAATACAATCAAAAAAATAAATCATGCTCCGACTTCATCACATAATGGTTCACCATACGTGCATGCTACGGGAATCACAAACTTTAACACAAGCATATCTCAAATTCACAACTACTCTACTAGCATGACTCTAATATTACCATCCTCATATCTCAAAACAATCAAAAGGAATCAAACTTCACATAATATTCAATGCACTTTATATGAAAGTTCTTATTATATCCCTTTTGGATGCCCATCATATTAGGACTAAATTCATAACCAAAGCAAATTACCATGCTGTTTAGAGACTCTCAAAATGATATAAGTGAAGCATGTGAGTTCAAAAATTTCTTCAAAATAAAATTATCATCGTGCTCTAAAAAGATATAAGTTAAGCACTAGAGCAAATGACAAACTACTCCAAAAGACATAAGTGAAGATCAATGAGTAGTTGAATAATTATGTGACTATGTGAACACTCTCTAACATTTAATAATTTCAGATCTTAAGTACTTTATTCAAACAGTAAGCAAAACAAAATAAAATGGCATTGCAAGGGTAACACATATCATGTGAAGAAGCAAAAACTTAGGCTCAACCAAAAATGACCGATAGTTGTTGAAGAAGAAAGGTGGGATGCCTACCGGGGCATCCCCATGCTTAGATGCTTGAGAATTCTAGGAATATTAAGTAGGGATGCCTTGGGCATCCCCAAGCTTGAGCTTTTTTGTCTACTTAATCCTTTCATATCGCGGTTTCCCTAATTCTTTAAAACTTCATCCACACAAAACTCAACAAGAACTCGTGAGATAAGTTAGTATAAATCCATGCAAAACCTTATCATTCTCTACTGTAGAAAATCACTAATATTATAATTTGATATTTCCTACTAAATGCCTGTGTATATTTAATACTCCTATCATCAAATAGAATCATTAAACAAGCAAATATATGCAAACAATGCAATCATAACAACAATCTGTCTAAACAGGATAGTTTGTAAAGAATGCAAGAAGAATCATACTTATTTAACTCCAAAAATTATAGAAAATTACCACACTTTAGATAATTTTTTGTTACTCATTGTGTAAAAATTTCAAGATTTTATCATGTTCTAACTATTCACAAATATTCAAAACATAACAGCAAACTTTCTGTTTTTAAAACAACAACAACATATGGACTTGCAAAATAAGCATGGTAAAGGCTATACTTGACCTTTTTATTGAAGTAAAAGATGCAAAATATTACTCTAAATAACAGAAAGCAAATTCTAAGAAAATAAAATGACTCTCCAAGCAAAACACATATCATGTGGTGAATAAAAATATAGCTCCAAGTAAGTTTATCGATGAACGAAGACGAAAGAGGGGGTGTCATCCGGGGCATCCCCAAGCTTAGATACTTGGTTGTCCGTGAATATTACCTTGGGGTGCCTTGGGAATCCCCAATCTTAGGCTCTTGCCATTCCTTATTCCATAGTCCATCGAATCTTTACGCAAAACTTGAAAACTTCACAACACAAAACTTAACAGAAAACTCGTAAGCTCTGTTAGTAAGAAAGCAAATCACCACTTAGGTACTATCAAGACAAGATTCATAATTTTTCTCACATGATTAATACTGTACCATACCATTTCTACAATTTATATTAAGAAATATAATCCATAGAAAGTAGAAAACAAGCAAACTATGCATCGAAAACAGAATCTGTCAAAAACAGAACAGTCTGTAGTAACCTGTAACTCTCGAATACTTATTTAACTCCCAAAATCCTGATAAATTAGGAAGTCCTAGGTAATTTGTTTATTAATATTCTGCAAAAAGAATCAGTATTTTATGACACTTCTGTTAAAAATGAGAATTGTTTACCTGAGCACAAAGTTTTTGTTTTTTACAGCAAGATCACATTAACTTTCACCCAAGTCTTCCCAAATGTTCTACTTGGCACTTTAATGAAACAAAAGCTATAAAACATGATTTCTAAAGTATTTTAATCATGTGGACACACAAAAACAGTAGGGGTAAATATTGGGTTGTCTCCCAACAAGCGCTTTTCTTTAATGCCTTTTTAGCTAGGCATGACGATTTCAATGATGCTCACATAAAAGATAAGAATTGAAACATAAAGAGAGCATCATGAAGAATATGACTAACACATTTATGCCTGACCCACTTCCTATGCATAGGGATTTTGTGAGCAAACAATTTGTGGGAAGAAGAACCAACTAGCATAGGAAGACAAAAACAAGCATAACTTCAAAACTTTTAACACATAGAGAGGAAACTTGATATTATTGCAAATCCTACAGGCATATATTCCTCCCTCATAATAATTTTAAATATCATCATGAATAAATTCAACAATATAACCATCACATGAAGCATTCTTTTCATGATCTACAAGCATAGAAAATTTACTACTCTCCACATAAGCAAATTTCTTCTCATGAATAGTAATGGGAGCAAACTCAACAAAATAACTGTCATGTGAGGCATAATCCAATTGAAAATTAAAATCAAGATGACAAGTTTCATGGTTATCATTGTTCTTTATAGCATACATGTCATCACAATAATCATCATAGATAGCAACTTTGTTCTCATAATCAATTGAAACCTCTTACGAAATAGTGGATTCATCACTAAATAAAGTCATGACCTCTCTAAAACCACTTTCATCAACATAATCATCATAAAAAGGAGGCATGCTATCATCATAATAAATTTTCTCATAAAACTTGGGGGACTAAAAATATCATCTTCATCAAACATAGCATCCCCAAGCGTGTGGATTTGCATATCATTAGCATCATGGATATTCAAAGAATTCATACTAACAACATTGCAATCATGCTCATCATTCAAAGATTGAGTGCCAAACATTTTAATGCATTCTTCTTCTAACACTTTGGCACAATTTTCCTTTCCATCATTTTCATGAAAGATTTTAAAAGATGAAGCATATGAGGCAACCTCAATTCCATTTTTTGTAGTTTTCTTTTATAAACTAAACTAGTGATAAAATAAGAAACAAAAATATTAGATTACAAGATCTAAAGATATACCTTCAAGCACTCACCTCCCCGGCAACGGCGCCAGAAAAGAGCTTGATGTCTACTACACAACCTTCTTCTTGTAGATGTTGTTGGGCCTCCAAGTGTAGAGGTTTGTAGGGCAGTAGCAAATTTCCCTCAAGTGGATGACCTAAGGTTTATCAATCTGTGGGAGGTGTAGGATGAAGATGGTATCTCTCAGACAACCCTGCAACCAAATAACAAAGAGTCTCTTGTGTCCCCAACACACCCAATACAATGGTAAATTGTATAGGTGCACTAGTTCGGCGAAGAGATGGTGATACAAGTGCAATATGTATGGTAGATATAGGTTTTTGTAATCTGAAAATATAAAAACAGCAAGATAGCTAATGATAAAAGTGAGCGAAAACGGTATTGCAATGCGTTGAAACAAGGCCTAGGGTTCATACTTTCACTAGCGCAAGTTCTCTCAACAAGCATAACATAATTATATCATATAACTATCCCTCAGCATGCAACAAAGAGTCACTCCAAAGTCACTAATAGCGGAGAACAAACGAAGAGATTATTCCAGGGTACGAAACCACCTCAAAGTTATTATTTCCGATCAATCCATTGGGCTATTCCTATAAGTTTCACAAACAGCCCTAGAGTTCGTAGTAGAATAACACCTTAAGACACAAATCAACCAAAATCCTAATGTCACCTAGGTACTCCAATGTCACCTCAAGCATCCGCGGGTATGATTATACGATATGCATCACATAATCTCAAATTCATCTATTCAACCAACACAAAGAACTTCAAAGAGTGCCCCAAAGTTTCTACCGGAGAGTCAAGACGAAAACGTGTGCCAACCCCTATGCATAAGTTCACAAGGTCACAGAACTCGCAAGTTGATCACCAAAACACATCAAGTGGATCATGTGAATATCCCATTGTCACCACAGATAAGCACATGCAAGACATACATCAAGTGTTCTCAAATCCTTAAAGATTCAATCCGATAAGATAACTTCAAAGGGAAAACTCAATTCATCACAAGGAGATAGAGGGGGAGAAACATCATAAGATCCAACTATAATAGCAAATCTCACAGTACATCAAGATCGTGCCATATCAAGAACACGAGAGAGAGATCAAACACATAGCTACTAGTGCATACCCTCAGCCCCGAGGGTGAACTACTCCCTCCTCGTCATGGAGAGCGCCGGGATGATGAAGATGGCCACCGGTGATGGATCCCCCCTCCGCTAGGGTGCCGGAACTAGGTCCTGATTGGTTTTTGGTGGCTATAGAGGCTTACGGCGGCGGAACTCCCGATCTAGGTTATTTTCTGGAGGTTTGGGGATTCATAGGAGAGGGTGGCGTCGAGAACAAGTTAGGGGGCCCCACGGAGAGTCCATGAGGCAGGGGGTGCGCCCTAGGGGGTGGGCGCACCCTCCACCCTCGTGGGGCCCACAGAACTCCCCTCCGATAACTCTTTGTTCCAGTATTTTTTATATTTTCCAGAAAAAAATCTCCGTCGATTTTCAACGCATTTCGAGAACTTTTATTTCTGCACAAAAACAACACCATAGTAGTTCTGCTGAAAACAGCGTCAGTCCTAGATAGTTCTAACCAAATCATACAAAAATCATGTAAAAATATTATAAACATGGCATGAGTACATAAAAAATTATAGATACGTTGGAGATGTACGAGAGCTCAACAATGCCTGGGAACTCGTCAAGCGACCAGACCCTCGCAAGCACAATATCATCAGTACCAAATGGATCTACCGCAACAAGCAAGATGAAAATGGCCTTGTGGTGAGGAATAAGGCTCGTCTTGTAGCTCAAGGCTACACACAGGTTGAAGGAATTGATTTTGATGAAACTTTTGCTCCTGTTGCTAGACTTGAGACTATTCGCGTATTGCTTGCTTATGCTAACCGTCATAATATCATCTTATATCAAATGGATGCGAAAAGTGCATTCCTCAATGGTAAGCTTTAGGAAGAAGTATATGTTGCTCAACCCCCAGGTTTTGAAGATCCTAAGCATCCTGACAAAGTTTTCAGACTCAATAAGCCTCCTCTATGGCATCAAGCAGGCCCCTCGGGCGTAGTACGATACCTTGAAGGAATTCCTCATGAAGAAAGGCTTCAAACCCGGTTCACTTGACCTAACACTTTTCACCAAAACCTATGATGATGAATTATTCGTGTGCCAAATATATGTTGATGATATTATCTTTGGTTGCACTAACCAACGTTACAGTGATGAATTTGCCTATATGATGAGTGAGGAATATCAAATGTCTATGATGGGAGAATTGAAATTCTTCTTAGGTCTTCAAATTCATCAACAGTGCAACGAAATCTTCATATATCAAGAGAAATACATCAAGGATGTATCGAGGAAATTTGGCATGCAAGATTGCAAAGGCGTCAAAATCCCTATGCCCCACAAATGGCCATCTATGCACTGATGAAAATAGTATAGACTTCGATCAAAAGGTATACCGCTCCATGATTGGCTCTTTATTGTATCTATGTGCATCTTGGCCAGATATTATGCTTAGTGTTTGCATGTGTGCCCATTTTCAAGCTACACCTAAGGAATCACACCGTATGGCTGTGAAGCATATTCTTCGATATGTAGCTCACACTCCAACACTTGGATTATGGTATCCTAAGGGCTCGACTTTTGATCTCATTGGATATTCTGACTTTGACTATGCTGGTGATCATGTGGACCGCAAATCAACATCAGGCACATGCCATTTCCTCGGACGATCCTTGGTATGTTGGTCCTCGAAGAAGCAGAACTGCGTACCACTCTCTACTGCTGAGGCTGAGTACATTGCTGCTGGTTCATGGTGTGCTCAATTGTTATGGATGAAGCAAACCCTCAAGGACTACGACATCAATGTGAAGAATGTGCCACTCTTCTGTGACAATGAGAGTGCCATCAAGAGTGCTCATCACCCAGTTCAGCACTCGAAGACAAAGGACATCCAGATTCGTCATATTTTCTTCCAGATCACGTGTTGAAGGGCAGCATCTCTATTGAGCATGGGAAGACAAAAGAACAACTACCCGATATCTTCACAAAGCCCTTGGATGAGAAGAGATTTAGCAAGTTGCGGTGTGAACTAAATATCTTCCAATCTTCAAATGTTCTTTGAGAAGGACACACATCCTAACACTTATGAAAAATGATGACTTAGATGTGCAACACATGAAGTAACGTTTTTCTTCAATCAATGAAGACTAACCCTCTAAGTGTGAAGAAATTAATGAAGAATTTGATTCTCAGAGCCCTTCGAAAATTGTACGCAGCCTCTGAAATCATCATTCTTATACGGTGGGTCACGCCACCAACAAAAGTTGAAAACCTTCAACTTAAGTTTTTCTTCAGTTTTTGAAATTCCTCAGTTGTTCAAATTCTTCAACTTTGCATAGTCTTCACTCTTTCAGACTATGTTCTTCTTTGACTATATATATATATATATATAGAGAGAGAGAGAGTTCTCAAGTCCTCTATGGCATTCACTTATTGCTATTTCTTCAAGGTGACTTTTCTGCTAAGTCAATGTGATCGGACCTTTCCCCCTCTATGCTAAACTCAATCTAGTATGTTCACAAATTCTTCTTGTGCGTTCTATTTGAAACCTGTTCAAAATCTCCACTGTGTCCTTGTTAGCTGAAGAATTTGCGAATGAAACATTAAAATTTTCATATCTCAATTTTCGGCTTTTGCCGCTCAAACCGTTCCGCATCCCACGATAAGATTATTATATTCACCCATGATCTCATAGATCTCCACTTCATCGTACGTGGCTGACACATGTCGCTAGGATGAGAAGGGTTAGGGGCTCGTTTGTCTATTTTCCTCGGACGAGCGGTTTTTCACCTTGGCTATAAATACCCCTCACCCTCCTCTTACCTCATTTACCCCGCTCGACCTCACTCCCCTTGCTCTAGCTCTCTGACCTAGCGTCACCGCTACCTTCCATCGTCGCCGGTGAGGAAGAGCTTCACTGCCTCGACCTCATCGTCGTCGTACTCGCGCCGACCGCAGAAATCTTCACTCCGTCGCTGCCGTAGCTGTCTTCCGCCGCTAAGTTAGGGCGTGGCAGATCTGAACTGACAAACTTCTCATCTTCAACTCCCAGTTCATCGTGTTCTTCTTCAAGGGTAAATAAAATATAGTTTTACTTCCCTTGTTGATTCTAATGACTTCCACAAAATCTTCAAAAGGTGTTTATTCTTCAACTTCCACACTCTTAAACACCACACATGCATCCGTTCCTTGATTTGTTTCTCTAAGCAACATTTTTCTTCAAGATTCCTCAATTGTGTGGATTTTCAATCTATACAACTCTGGAACCTAAGTCAAAGACTGCTTAGTGAAATTCCTCAAGATGCTCCTGGTCAAATTCCTCAAACTTGATTCTTTTTGCAAAAACTTCTGAGAACGCATATGACCTCTCCAAATTCTTCGCACCTATACTCTGTTCATAGGTACACATGTCCACTGCTGAATCTCTAGGTTCTCATCAACTTAACTCATTTGCAGCGTTCCTTGAAGAAAAATTGCATACCTCATTAGAGAATTCTATTGTTCAAAATCCTTAGCTAAAGAAAATGGCTGATGACAAAAGACCTTAGAATGGAGGAAAGAGACCTGAAGCACACACTGCTTTTGAAATTCCTGATGACATTTATGAGGAATATTGCACTCCTAATGAAGCCAGACATGGCAAGGAGAACAAAAATCAGCGAAGGTGCGCATACAATGGATTGAGAGCAGTTGGGCCAGAGAATGGAGGGAGTATAGATATGTGACTCCCAAGTAAATGAAGAAAATCGGAGTACACCCTCCATGCCCAAGATGTCCATTGGCACCAGGCCAATTTTCTAATCCCTCTAGCATCAGAAGAGGTGAGGAATTTCCTAAGGAGTGGGCAAAGCAGCAAGCCAAGTTGGCCAAACTGGCCAAAGAAGCAGTGAAGAAACTCAATGAAGATTCTGCTGCTGACGCTGCTGAGGCCTCTGCTAGCAAGCCCAAGAAGGCTATGCCCAAGAAGCCTGCACACAAGCCCACTTCCTTAGTTGTAATACCCTCACGGCCAAGTTCCTCAAAGTCCTCACAGCCAGTGCCATACGCCACTTCCTCAAAAGCACCTCCAGCCCCCTCTGCAAAATCCTCGGCACCTGCGCATCTTGCATGTTGCCAAAGGACCACGCGCATCTCTATTGCCTCAGGAGCATCTGCAAGTTCTTTATCTCCTCCACTGTCTTCAACAGCTCCAACCTTGCTGAAGACAAAGGCCACTGTTGGACGAGGCACAAGGCCAAGTCCTCACAAGAAGTAGGTCACCTTTCAAGTGCCATCAAGTGAAGATGAAGCTGATGATGAATTGGCTGAAATCATCAGAGACAGACAACAAAGGGCCACTAGAGCCAAAGGTAGTGTTGTGCCCCTCATGTTGGATCCAAAGTTGATCCTTGACTTCATTGACATCTGGCACAAGGACCCAAACACTCCCCTGCTTGATCTGAACCTCACTCCTGGCCAAAGTCATATGTTGGCCTTCATAAATGAAGAAACATGGCAATTTGAATAGGGGAGGAAAGTGACGAAAGCTCAGTACAAGAAAGAGCGCTTTCTGAAGAACAATGTTCTGAAGCTATCACCTGATGAACTTGTAGCTCTGCAAACAGAAATCAAGGGACTCAGTGATGAATTTGACCGATACTATGTTGATTGGCTGGGAGACAAAGTCAGATTCGTCAAGCTGACCAAGACATCCACTCCAAATGTTGTAGCCTCATCGCAACATGACATTCCTCAGGCTCAGGCATCTACTCAGCCTACAGAAGAACATGCAAGCACATCTGATGAAAATCAAGCTGTTGACGATTCTGAAAGCACCAGGGCCGATGAAGAAATTCCAGCCACTGAAGAAACTGCCAGGGCAACCTCTAGTGTTGCGCCTGAAGAACAAGCCAGGCCAGTTGATGCATCTACTACTGTGACTGAGGAAACTGAACATGCCAGGGCAACTACATTAGTTGTTCCTGATGAAATTGCACCTATTTACTCTACTCCGCCTACACAAATGACAAGCATCAATCTTCCTTCTGCATCAGAAGCTAAGAAAAACAAAGCTGTGGAGCGAGCAGCCGTGAAGAAAAGGAAAGCACCTGCATCCTCACAGTCTTCAGCACCAAAGAAAGTGAAGCATTTGACGAGCTCTTATGCCCATCCCATAGATGTTGTTCCAATATCAAGCATGCCATCAAAGAAAATTTTTCCCTTTGGTGAGGAATATGTGATTCCTAGTGAATTAGATGAAGAAGATCCCTCTGCTGCTATGTCAGAGCAGTTGGATGCAGAAATTGAAGTGGATGATATCCCTTCAACCCCGCTGGTATCATCGCCCATGCCTCAGTTCACAACTGAAGAGGCAGGCATTGAAGAAATTGGTGAATAAGATGAGGGTGTGGATATTGGGTCTACAACACCGATTCTGAATGAAGACTACTGGGAAAGTCATCATCCCAATTCACCACTGACCACTCCTCTGCAACAAATTCCTCAGTCCCCTGTCCAAACTGAAGAAATTCATACGGGCTCTAAAGAACAACAAGCTTCACTTCTTTCTATCCCTAAAGAAGCTCCAGCCGCTAGTGCTGAAGAAATGGAGGCCAAGACTGTTGCTGATGAATCTGCTCCTAAAAATCCTCAGCATGTGGCTCCAGAGGTTGTGCGTGACGAGGTTGTGAAGACTTCAACTGCTAACCTTCACAGCCCAAGCCACAAAATCCTCACTCCAAGAAGCAGAAGTTCAAGGCTGATGACTTCTTTGCTGAACATCATTTCTTCACCAACTACAATTCGTATGACTCTGCTCGATTTCGACGCACACGTTTTCGGACTGCCGGACAAATGAACTTTTATTCCTCACTGTTGTTCGATAAGGACAAGATCTTTGAGCATGAGCAAATTCCTCATGTGGATATGGAGTCTCTATCGTGCTCCACCCCAGTCCTCAGTGTTCTTCATGACGCTGGGCTGCTCAATTTCTGCACCGACATCTGTGATTGGAATGAAGAACTCATTCTTCAATTCTTTGCCATGCTGCACATTACTGGAAATGTTGAAGATGTCAATTCATGGGTTCTGGACTGGATGAGTGAAAACACTCATACAAAGCTCCGGCCTCTGAATTACTTCACACCGTCCTAGTCAGCCCTCCAACTGAAGGTGCAAGGCTCATCTATGCTGAACCTGAACTTTTAGATCATCTGATGCAAGTGTTGATGAAGTCGTTGAAGCCTGGCCAAGCTCCAAGGACTAAATTCCTCGTCAAGGAACTGCTATATGTGCCAAGGACAGTATACAGAATATTAAGCAAAATCCTCAGTCCGATCAAGGGCCACAACTCTGATGAAGAAGAGATTGTTGGCATAATGAAGAATCTGCTATTCAATATCATACATGGTATTCCTATAAACTACCATGCTTTCTTCATGAGGACTTTGGGTAATGTAGCTCTGTCACCATTTGAATTGAAGCCTTATGCTCCCTGGATCATGAGATTCATCAGATCAAGGTCTTCTATCAACTACAAGGATGATTTTGAAAATCATCTCAGCTACTTGCCCCCGATTGAAGTCCTCAAAAGGACCATTTCCTCAGCTGATGAGAAGGGCAAGGCTGCTGTTATAGATGATGGCACTCGTCCATTGGATGGACATTTTCGCAAAGCTGCATCATATTCCACCAATGACGACTCTGCCACACATGATACTGCTGCAAATGCTTCAAAGAAAATTCCTCAAGCCACTGCTCCATGAGTGACGATTGATCATGAGCTTCTCTTAAGCCTTATTCAGAAGGTCGATGGCAATCACAAGTGGGTCAAGCATCAATTTGGTTCAATTTTTCGAACATGACGATCATGCAAAATACTATGAAGAAGAACCATTACTACTTGCATGAAGTTTTGGGCTGTATTGTCTCACCTCTACGGTGATGAAGATCTCAAACAAATGGGCTTCCAACAGGACTTTGACTGCTCTCAGCCACCTTCGAAGAAATTCAAGAAGGTTAAAGTTCCTTATTCAGTTGCCAGCTCATATTCTTCATCACGCGAGACGGATGAAGCCGAAGATTTGAACGACACCGCGGTAGGCCCTACTCCAACAGACGACCCCAACAATGCTGGCGCTACTCCATCGACATCATGATGATATTCTTCAGGGGCGTTAGTCCCCATTTTTCATCCCTTTTGGTCATTCGATGACAAAGGGGAGAAATTTGAGTTAGTCTTCAAGCGGGTCTCTATATATGGGCGTTTTTGTTAAGTTACAACTCTCTCTCTCTTCTGAAGTGTTTGTTGGACCGAGTTGTAAACTTAAGTCCTATGGTGGTCCGATACTTTTGCTCTTTTTTTGCATGCTATTTCCTCAAGTATGTTATTGCACGCATGCTGAATTACATCGGTCACCATATTTCGTCATGTATTTCAAATTCTTCATATCATATGTCAAATGCGTGTATGAATTACAAGATACAGGGGGAGATATGCATGATTCTACTCTACAATGTGAATTTGCTATCCAAAGAAAATTCCTCAAATATGCACATCTTCACAGGGAGTTCTTCTATATCTTGCAATCAAATTCCTTAATATCAGTATTTACATTTCATATGTCTATCCCCATTGAAAACTTAACCTATATTGTGATCAATCACCAAAAAGGGGGAGATTGTAAGTGCATCTAGTGCCCCTTAGTGATTTTGGTTTATTGAAGACTTATAGGTTAAGGGACTAATGTGTTTGTGAGTGTACACAGGTCTATAAGTCTATGAGGAGTTTGATATTTAGGATGAAAGTCAACCCCTAAAAATGAATGTCTTCAGCTGAAGACTTTGGTTTTCTGAAGACTTTGAAAGTGAAGAAATTGGTGTGACCGTGAAGACTTGATATTCATGTGAGGAATATGAAGCGTGAAGACTTTTGTTTTCGTAGTTTCATTTTCTCTTTCTTGAGTCATAGGAAACACCGTACCGTTAAAGGGGGTCGAGGTAAAACTAAGGAAAACTTTCCAAGTGATGCTCATCTCAAAATACTACACCTACCCAAAGCGATTGGAAATCTCATACATCTCAGTCAATTTCTTCAGTGACAGAGATGAAGATCTTATGGTCTCTGAGGAATTTTTTCTGACTGAGGAGTTTGGAATTTTCCAGTGCAGATTGCCTACAAGTGAGGAACATGATAGCCCTGAGGAATTTGATAGTCAAATTTCTGACCGTTATTGTGCTACGTGCCAGCTGTCCCAAAATATCTACCCACCTAACGGTCATATCATTGAAGGGCATTTATGTCTTATCTTGTCGGGCTACTCCCTAAGCTATAAATATCCGCCCCCTACAACCAATAGCTAGTTGGCTGCTCTAAGAAAAACTAAAACTTTTCTTTGAGAGCATCCCATCCTCCGAGGACTTTGAGCGAAAATCATCAAGTGAGGAAAACCCAAACCCAAACACCTACAAAACCAAAGTGACTGAGCATCACTGAAGATATTTTTCCTGTGCGGAACCGATGCTTATTACCTTTGAGGACTGTGCATCCTCCAGACGGTTAGGCATCATCGTCTACAGCATCCAAGAGGAAATTGTGGATCACCGAGTGACCGAGTTTGTGAAGGTTTAGAAGTCACCTGAAGACTTACCATGAGTGATTGGTCGAGGTCTGTGTGACCTTAGCTCAAGGAGAATACAGTGAGGACTGTGTGTCCTCAGGTTTAAATACCTAGCTGCTCCAACCAGACGTACGACTATCACAGCAGTTGGAACTGGTCTACCAAATCATCGTCTTCACCAAGCTACTGGTTTTATCTCCTAAACCCTTTCATTTCCTCATTCTTGTGTTGAAGTACTTGATCGTTACTATTTGAAGACTTTGATTGAAGACTTTCTCAATTTCCTCAATCCTAATTCTTTAGTCACTTTGTCTTCAACCTCCTTATCCTGTGTTTACACTATTTGTACTATGTGATTGTTTTCCTTTCATCATGATGACTGTGCTGCTACTCTGTTATGCTTGCATCTGAGTACTTATTCCACTACTAGTCGTTCGTGACTTAGAAATTTCCTCACCTTGAAATTCCTCGATGACAAATTTGAAAAAATCGCCTATTCACCCCCTTTAGTCGATATAACACACTTTCACTAACCGAAGGTTGTTAATGGGCAACGAAAAACATTATATCTCAGCTACGCCCATTAATGTTGAAAGTAATATTAACCAAACTTTGACACCATAAGAACACATAAAAGAGTCCTCCCGGAAGACTCCAGAATCATGAAAATAAGGAGATACGTGATACGGTAAGTAAACGGACTCCGAAAAATCCGCAAAAATATTTTTTGTCAGTTTTGGAATATAACAAAAATTAGGAAAATAAGAAACTACCGGGAAGTGCACCCTGGTGGGCACAAGAGGTTGTGCCCACCTCGGGTACCTTCCGGACTCCATTTTTTCTACTGATTGCTTGTTTCCCAAGATAAAAAATCTTTATATACCCCTCGAACGTATTAACCACTGACGATGACATGTACCTAGGGTAGGGTCTTAGGCCTGACCTAGACGCCCTACCGAAGGACACTGCCCTAGAGTCAAAGACATACAAAGTTCTATAGAAGATACCGACTAAAATCACCCTGAAGTGTAATCCACTCGACGGAAGACTGCGCACGCATCATCCAATCCATCGGCGACGACACCGTCCGTCGCTTGACCAATGCCTCGACCACCTCCCCTCCTCGGAGTGGGTGGGGGCTCAGGGTAAAAGAACCCACGGCGCTGAACGTGTCAAGATTCCTTTTCTCCTCCTCCTCTTCTTCTTCTTGTTCTTCTTCTTTTTCTTTTTCTTCTTTCCTTTCTTCTCTTTTTCTTTTCCATTCTTTCTCTCTTCTTCCTCCTACTCGACCATGAGCACCATGCTGACAACTTGTCAAGTGGCTGTGATATACGACAATAGAGGCTCTTTGCTGACTGGGGCATCAAGCACCGGCTAGGTGGAAAGCAAAGCTTTGAGTTCTACAAATGCTGCTTCAGCTTCAGGAGTCGACTCGAACATATCAGACTTTTTCATCAGTTGGTAAAGAGGCAATGCCTTTTCACCAAGACGGGAAATGAATCGGCTCAATGTAGCCAAGCAACCAGTAAGCTTCTGAATGTCATGCACACCCACAAGGCGTATCATTTGGAGGATTGCTCCAATCTTTTCCGGGTTTGCATCGATCCCTTGTTCGGAAATGAGAAAATTGAGTAACTTTCCTCCTGGGACCCCAAATGTGCATTAAGACAGATTGAGCTTGATATCATATGTTATTATGTTGGCAAATGTTTCAGCGAGGTCAGCCAGCAGGTCAGAACATTTGCGTGACTTGACCACAATATCATCCATGTAGGCTTCCACGTTCCAACTGATTTGAGTGAGCAGGCACTTTTGAATCATGTGCATGAATGTGGCACCAACATTCTTGAGACCAAAAGGCATGGTGACATAGCAAAAGCACCCGAATGGGGTGATGAAGGCCGTTTTTATTTCATCAGGACCATACAGTCGGATCTGATGGTACCTGGAATATGCATCCAAAAAGGACAAACGCTCACACCCTGCAATTGAGTCGACAATCCGGTCGATACGGGGGAGAGGGAAGTGATCTTTCGGGCAGGCCCAATTGATATGCTTGAAGTCGATACACATACGGAGTGAATCATCCTTCTTGGGGACCATGATGACATTGGCGAGCCACTCGGAGTGGTATATCTCACGGATAAACTCAGCTGCTAGGAGCCGAGCCACTTCTTCACCAATTGCCTTCCTCTTCTCGACGGCAGACCGATGAGGTGTTCCTTGACAGGTTTTGCTTTCGAGTCGACATGAAAATGGTGCTCAGCCAGTCCCCTGGGTACACCCGGCATGTCTGATGGTTTCCATGCGAGGATGTCCTAGTTCTCACGGAGGAACTAGATGAGCGCTTCTTCCTATTTGCTGTCGAGTGTTGTTGAGATGTGGGTCAGAGCAGCATTGGGGTCTTCTGGGTGAATATGGACATGTTTTGTCTCTTCGGCCGACTGAAACGCGAATTCCGAAGCAGGCTTCTTAGCTCGCAACAAATCACTCGGGTCTGCATTCTTCTTGTATTCTTCCATATCTACCGCTGCCATCTGCTCATCAGCAATTTTTTAGCCTTCCGGGAGGCACTCTTCTGCTTTTTGCCGACTCCATGTGACTGTGATCACGCCTCTGGGCCTCGACATCTTTAACTTGAGATATACGTAACACGGTCGAGCCATGAAACATGCATATCCGGGCCTGCCCAGAATAGCATGGTAGGCACTGTTAAAATCCACCACCTCAAACGTCAATTTCTCCTTGCGGTAATTCTTGGAATCACCAAAAACCACATCAAGAGCAATCTGTCCGAGTGACTTTGCCTTTTTTTTGGGGATGACGCAGTGGAACTGCATGTGGCTTTCACTGAGTTTGGACATCGGAATGCCCATCCCCTGGAGGGTCTCAGTGTACATAATGTTCAAACCACTACCACCATCCATAAGGACTTTAGTCAGTCGGGTGCCCCCAACAACTGGGTCAACCACTAACACTTGCCTGCCCGGGGTAGCAACATGCGCTGGCTGATCAGACTGGTCGAATGTAATAGGAGACTTCGACCACTTCAAGTACGTCGTAGTTTTCGGAGCAACCATGTTCAGCTCTCTGTTGATAACCTTTAGTCGACTTTTGCTCTCGACATCAGCAAAAATCACCAAAGTGGCATTAACATTGGGATAACCATCGTCTTCCTATTTCTCCTCATCCTTATCAGTGTCCTTCTCCGTGGGTTGACCCTCTCGAAACTGCTGAATCAGGAGTCGACACTGTCGAGTGGTATGTTTGGGTAGAATCAAGGGGATCGAACCCTTGTGAGAGAGGAGGGGGTGGCTTATATAGATTGCGCCAGTCCCCTCCCGCCCTCGGTTACACAGGGTTCAATGTGAGTTAAGATAGGGGCTTTACTGGTAACGCCTGCTATTAATGATCTTTATGACTACATAGTGAATGCCTATGAAAAGCTTACAAAGTTCAACGCCTAGTGTACTACATTTTTGAAGTCTTGACTCCGTCCAAGCAAAGGTATCCGCATTACCAGAAACTTGCCTATGGAATTTATCTAACCACGAAGAAAGTTGCACATTACTTCGCAGACCACTCGGTTTCAGTCATCAGCGATGTCGGATTTCGGGTTCCGGCAGACCCTTGAGGTTCGAACTCTGGGGTGCGCACGGAGATTTCGCCTCCTACCTACCTGCACCCCTCCGCCTTGCTAGGATCTGAACTAAGGAAAGAACAACGCAAGAGACACAGGGTTTATACTGGTTCGGGCCACCGTTGTGGTGTAATACCCTACTCCAGTGTGTGGTGTGGTGGATTGCCTCTTGGGCTGATGACGATGAACAATATAAGGAAGAACAGCCTCGCGAGGGTCTGTTCTTGGCTGGGGTGATGAACTGCTGGGAGGAGCTCAGTCACCTTTCTCTCTCTCTCTCTCTTTCCCTGCCTCTCCTTGCTCCGTCCCTTTGTCCCCTGTGGGTGGCTGGTCCTATTTATAGAGGCCCTGGTCCTCTTCCCAAATATCGAGCGGGAAGGGAGCCAACAATGGCGGGCTAATTTGAAGGGGGACAGCTAGTATCAACTATCCTCACAAAAGTAGTCTTCGCCTGCGCAAAGCTCTGGTGATTACGCCGTCTTGGGCTCCATGGTGACCTCTGTCTCGTAGTCCTCCTGGTCTTGGTCTCGTTGCACCGAAATGGCAACCTTTGCCTGATGCCTCGGTACTCCGAAGCTGCGCTTGCCCCCTTTGCACCAAAGAGGAAGGGGGATGCTGCGCGGGCTGGCACCCGCCTGGCGCCCCTGGTCGTCATGGCTTGCGTCACGGGCACCTCGTGAAGTACCCCGCCTTGATCTCTCTGCCTCCTCGTGAGCCAGCCTAACGAGGCCGCGCCTGAGGAAGCTCCGCGTCGTCCGCCCCGCGAGGCTTGGCCCCTCGCGAGGGTCTTGGGTTTGTGTTGGTGAAGATGGGCCGCGCTGGGCCCCCTTTTAGCCACGCCGTAGGCCGCAGGCAGGCAAGTCTGGGGAACCCCGTTCCCAGAATGCCGACAGTAGACCCCGGGCCCAAGGTGCGCCCGGACTTGGCCGTGCAGGGAGGCGGAAGGGCAAGAGCGAAGCGCCGCGGGCCCTAACAGCCTACGGCCTTGGGTGCCGTGTGGCGGTTGATTGGACGTGGGCGTCTCCACTTCCCCATGGCGCCTCGGCAACTGCACGGATTGGACAAGTCCCTGCATGCAAAGCGGGCCATAATTACCTGCGATCGTGGGGGCCATTGGTTGGCCATCGCCAGTTATAAGTACGGACCGGCGCGCGCCCTTCCAGTTCATCCCTCCTTGCTCCTCCCTTTCTTCATGGCCCCGTCAAGGAGGTTCTCGGCCGCAGAGAAGGGGAAGGCTCACCAGGTTGAGCCCGCCTCTACCCCACCCAAGCGCGGCCGAGGGCGCCCTTGTAAACATCTTGCAGCCACCACGGTGGCTCCCCGTGGCCGTGGAGGCGATCTTCAGCACAGCGACGGGCGGATTGCTGTGGCCGGGGGGGCGCTCCGGCTGCACGTCCCCCTAGGCCCCGCTTTCGCGCTGCTGAAGTGCTGCCGGAGTTCGTCGTGTGGTCGGCGGGGCCGACCAGCACTCGGCTTCCGCTTCCTCCTTGGCGAGCTCCCGGCCAGGGCCCCGGGCGGCCTCTGGTTTCAGGCCGACGGCTGCTGCAGCCAGGCCTCATGGGTCTCACTGGAGGTCTCCGCGGCCGGGAGCCTATTCCTAGCCCGCGGTTGGTAGACGTTTGCCCGCACGTGTGGCCTGAGCCGTCGGTGCACCCTACACTTCAAGTTCGACGGCGATGCCACCCTCTACGTGAGGGTGTTTGGGGAAGATGGTCGCTGCGCAGGGTGTTGCCCCGAGGGTGACGACCGCGGCTGGGAACCCAGCTCCAGCGATGATAGAGAGGGCAGCGCTCGCGCGGCCGGCGGCGCTCAGGGTTCATCAAGCTTCTCCGGTTCTTCTTCAGGCGGCGACTCCTCTAGCGGCGACTCCTCTAGCGGTGGCCGCGGTCAGACCCCACGCCACCATATCTGCTTGGGAGGTGGCAACGTGTCCGCCCGCTGTCGCGCCCTGGTGAAGCGCGAGAGGGAGTCCGCCTGAGCTCCGGAGACGGCTCGGGCCTTCCCTGCGGGCCGGTGTGAGGCGAGCTGCACCAGATTTGTTCTTTCTTTTTCCTTTTCCCTGCGTAACAAAGACAATAGTGTGGAGCCCCGCGGGGGCATGTTTGGGTTATTGTTGTTAATCAACGTTTTGCTTTCGTTACCGTACCTTCCGGCTATGTTCCCGAGCGTGGATAGTTTCTGGCCCCGGCCGTGGGGTGGCGACCGACCCAGGCCCTTTGTTTGTGTCGCGGTGCCCGTGGGGCACGGACTGGAGGGGTGCTCCTGTAAGGGGCCTAGGTCGCGAACTCTTTGAATGACTAGGATTGGAACACTCGCGAGGGCGCTCAGCTGCCCCCCTCGCGAGGCCTTGCACAAGAGAAATCGAGGCAGGAGAGTGAAAAGTCGGAGAACCACAAGCCAAAGACGGCAACAACTTCAAGAAAACTTCGAATGAGAAGGAACAAGCCAACTGCGGAAAGCAAATGAAAAGCCGCGTCCGGCACCTAATCTAGTCTTCGACGTCTTCTCACCAGTGCGGAGCTAAGTGATGCCACTGGGCGTGGGAGGGAGCCCCAGGGCCTGAGGCCGGTGCTCCTGAGACTCCGGGGCGTGTACAACCCCAACTCATTATTACGTGAGAGTGTCACGGGTGGAGAGCTTCACAGGCGTTGGCCTTCTTCACAGGCTCCGGGCCTTTTCCCAAATGCGATGGCTTCACAGGCATTCTCCTTCTTCACAGGCTCCGGGCCTTTTCCCAAACGCGATAGCTTCACAGGCATTCGCCTTCTTCACAGGCTCTGGGCCTTTTCCAAAACGTGATAGCTTCACAGGCATTCGCCTTCTTCACAGGCTCTGGGCCTTTTCCAAAACGCGATAGCTTCACAGGCATTCGCCTTCTTCACACGCTCTGGGCCTTTTCCAAAACGCGATAGGATCACAGGCATTCGCCTTCTTCACAGGCTCTGGGCCTTTTTTAGGGGTAGAACCTCCGGAGGTGCTGGATGTTCCATGCATTCTGGACTGGCACCCCCTCCTGAGTCTCCAAGCGCGCGGAGCCGGGCCTGGAAACATGAACAACTTTGAACAGGCCCTCCCACTTGGGAGAGAGCTTGTGCAGCCCCTCCCTGGAGAGGACCCGCCTAAGCACGAGGCCTCCTACCTCAAGAGTTCTGGGGCGGATGTTGCGGCAGTGATATTGCCGCAGTGCTTGTTGGTATCTCGCTGCTCGTAGCACGACTTCTCGGCGACGTTCCTCCCCTAGCACGAGGTCCATCCCCCGCATGGCGTCCTGCTGCGCCTCATCAAACGCCAAGACCCGCGCGGAGCGACGTCTGACCTCGTGAGGGAGGACCGCTTCGGCTCCGTAGACCAGGAAGAATGGGGTCTCTCCAGTTGGCTTGGTCGCGGTTGTGTGGATGGACCACAACACGGACTGAAGCTCGTCGTACCAACCTCTGCCGCAGGCCTCTAGCTTCTTCTTGAACGTCCTCGTCTTGAGGCCCCTCAGGACCTCCGTGTTGGCCCGCTCGGCCTGTCCGTTGGTTCGGGGTTGCGCCACCAAAGCGTAGCATATCTGCGTTCTAAGGTTAGCACAGTATGTTTTCAAGAGGTTACTGGTGAACTACGAACCGTTGTCCGTGATGATGCGATTCGGCACCCCGAACCGGCTCACGATGCCCTTGATGAACTTGACCACGGAACCTGCGGGAATGGTGCGGACAGCCTCTACTTCAGCCCACTTGGTGAACTTGTCCACGGCGACGTAGAGGTAGCGGTAGCCCCCAGGCGCCCGAGGAAACGGGCCCAAGCTATCCAGCCCCAGATTGCGAATGGCCACGAAAGGGGTATAGTCTGCAAGCCTCCTGCTGGCTGATGGATCTGCTTGGCGTGGAACTGGCAGGCCTCACAAGCTTTTACTAGTTCGACGTCATCATTGAGCGCGGTGGGCCAATAAAATCCACCGTGGAATGCCTTGCCAACGAGGGTCCGTGATGATGAATGATGTCCACACTCTCCGCCGTGTATATCTTCCAGCAGTTCCTTCCCTTGCTTCCTGGAGATGCAGCGCAGGGATACATTGTTTGGCCGCTTCCGGTAGAGCTCTCCATCCTTGATGCAGTATGCCATGGCCTGGCATGCCACTCGCTCTGCTTCCTCCTCCTTCTCCGGCAGGGTCCCTTGCGTTAGGTAACTCCGGAGCTCCGCGATCCAACATCCCTCCTGAGGTTCCATCGTCAGGAGCATACGTGCTCCTGAGGCCGGGCCACAGGCCAGAGCCCCTGAGGAAGGTGGCTGAGGGAGCTCCTCCCGGGGCTGAGCCGTGTTCGGTAATGATGGCAGGGCTGATGGCTTGAAGAGCCGCTCCTCGAAAACACCAGGCTCCTGAGGTAACCGCCTGGACGCCCGTGTGGCGATGTCGTCGCCCTCCTGATTGGTGCCACGGGGCACATGCTGCAACTCCAACCCCCAGAACTGCTTCTCCATCTTGCGGACCTCTGCTAGGTAGGCTTCCATGTGCTCATCCTTCGGCTCGTACACTTTGTTGGAGAAATTGACAAGGAGCTGCGAATCGCCCTTGATGGTGAGGCGTTTCACCCCCAGGGCAGCCACCGCCTTCAAGCCCGCTATTAAACCTTCATACTCTCCTATGTTGTTGGAGACCTTTTCACCTTGCTAGAAACAGAGCTGCACGGCGTAATAGAGCTTGTCCTGAGCGGGCGATATAAGCACCGCCCCAGCCCCAGCGCCATGCCTGGAGAACGCCCCATCGAAGTACATGACCCAGCCTTCTGGCGCCTCACTTCCCGGGGACAGGGACCGATCCTCGTCGGCCTTGAGGCCTGGCGCCTCCGTCCATTCTGCCACAAAATACGCCAACGCTGCTCCCTTGATGACTCTGGTCGTGCTGAATTCGAGCTGAAACGCTTGCAGTTCTATGTTCCACTCAGGACCCTTCTAGCTGAATTAGGGCTCCTGAGTACTCTCTCTAGGGGGTACGACGAGACGACCTTGATGGGGTGACCCTGAAAATAGTGCCGCAGCTTGCACGAGGCCATCAGTAGCGCGAGGAGGAGTTTCTGAGGCATGGGGTACCTTGCCCTGGCATAGTGCAGCACCGTGCTGATGAAGTACACTGGGTGCTCAACGAGGTGGAGTGCGTCAGTGCTGGTGGCTCCCTTCGGAGACCATGGTGCCTCTTGAGGCAATGAGGTCTCCTTAGGCTGGCCATCTGGAAGAGGGGCCTCTTTCGCCTTTGGTGCGCCCCTCTAGGGCGGCTGATCCTCCTCAGCCGCGGTGGCGGTTTCTGTAGGCCTTCCTTGTCCCTATTCTGCCTTGTCCCGGACTGCTGCCACGGTTTTGATTCGGCGCTCCTCTCTCACTGCCACTAAGGCCGCGCTGGCGGAGTAAGGAGTGGCGGCGAGGTAAAGCACCATGGGCTCTTGAGGGCGTGGAGCCACCATGACCGGTGGGCTGGTCAGGTATCTCTTGAGATCCTGGAACGCCTTGTCGGCCTCTTCAGTCCACTCGAAGGGCCCCTTTTTCTTCATTAGCTGAAAGAAGGGCAGTGCTCGTTCCCCCAACTTGGAGATGAAGCTCCCTAGTGCAGTCACGCGCCCCGTGAGCTTCTGCATTTCTCTGAGGGTCTTTGGCGGGCTCATGTCTTCCACCACCTTGACCTTCTCCGGGTTAGCCTCAATGCCTCGGTGGGACACGAGGAAACCCAAGAGCTTGCCCGAGGGGACTCCAAACACACACTTCTCTGGGTTGAGCCGTAGGTTCACTGCGTTTAGGCTCGCGAAGGTTTCCTCCAAGTCTTGTATCAAGGTCTTGGCCTCCCGAGACTTTACCACAATGTCATCGATGTAAGCTTCAACATTCTTCCCGAGCTGCGGGCCCAAGGTGATGTGCATCAGCCGCTGGAAGGTCGCCCCTGCGTTACGTAGCCCGAATGGCATGCATGTGTAGCAGTACACCCCACATGGGGTTAGGAAGGCTGTCTTCTCGACGTCTTCTACTGCCATCTTGATCTGGTGATACCCAGAGAAGGCATCCAAGAAGCACAACAGGTCGCATTCCGCAGTGGAATCGACTATCTGGTCGATGCGAGGGAGCGGGAACGGATCTTGCGGGCATGCTTTGTTGAGGTTGGTGAAGTCGACACACATGTGCTCCTTCCCTCCCTTCTTTGGCACAACGACAGGGTTGGCCAACCAGTCAGGGTATCGGACCTCGCGAATGACCCCAGCGGCTTCTAATTTGCGGGTCTCTTGGACGATGAAGGCCTGCTTTTCTGTGGACTGCCGCCTCACCTTCTGCTTCACAGGGCGCACGTTGGGGCACACGTTGAGGTGATGCTCGATTACACTCCTAGGGATCCCTGCCAACTGGTCAGGCTCCCAAGCAAATACCTTCTTGTTTGCACGGAGGAACCCGACCAGGGCCTTCTCCTGCTCGGGTTTGAGGTGGGCGCCTATGGTGAAAGTGGTGTTGGTTTCTGCTTGGTTTCTGCCTTGTCTTGGGTGAACAACTGTTTCTTCTTGGCGGGTGCAGCCCCCTTGGGCCCGGGGGTCTCCAAGTTGGCGGGTTGTGGCGACGTCGCCGTCTTGAAGGCGAGCTTGAGCACCCGCAGCGCGTCCCCGGTGTCCCCATGCACAGTGAGGACAGCGCTACTCCCGGGAATCTTCATGAGGTTGTACGCCGGGTGCGTCGCGGCCATGAACTGGGCCAGCGCTGGGTAGCCGAGGATGGCGTTGTAGGGGAGGCCGATGGGGGCGATGTCGAAGTCGACCAGCTCCGTGCGGAAGTTGTCGTAGGTGTCGAAGGTTACTGGGAGCCGGATCTGTCCCAAGGAGCTGGACGACTCGCCCCCTACGCCTGAGAAGGGCCGGCTGGGTTGCAGCCGTTCCAGGGGTATGCAGAGGAGGTTGAAGGCCTTGACCGAGAGCATGCTGAGGCCCACGCCGCCATCAATGAGGGTTCTGGTGACGGCCACCTGGCAGATGGTGGGGGTGCACAGCATGGGGAGCGCACCCGAGGAGGCCGATTTGGAGGGGTGGTCCTCCGAGCTAAAGGTCAGGCCGGTCTCGGGCGCCGCCCGGTCTAGGGGAGCCCCCTGCCGCGTGGAAGCGGCACCGACCCGGCAGATGAACAGCTTGACATGGTGACTTGCAGGCGGCGCCTGCGAGTCGCCCAAGTGGGCCGCGACGACCGGGGGTGTTGGTGCAGCGCAATGGGCGAGGGAGAGGTTGCGGGGCTCCATGGGCGCGCGGAGCGCGCGGTACGAAGAACCAGCTGAGGTGAGCGAGGGAGTTGCGGTGCGGCCGTCTTGCCGCACGGACGGATGCTGGGACGATGCTCGCTGCTCGTCCCCCGCCGGGCCGGTGGCGGCATTGACGGCAGGCGACGGGGAACGGCGAGGACGCCCGCCGAGAGGGGCCGTCTGGGTGACGCGGGAAGCGAGCGCGGCCCGGCGCTCGAAGCGGGCCCGACGAGCGTCAGACATGGGCGTGATGGTCGGAGGAGAACGGGCTGGTGGAAGACGAATCCCAGCGCACCCCTACCTGGCGCGCCAAATGTCGGATTTCGGGTTCCGGCAGACCCTTGAGGTTCGAACACTGGGGTGCGCGCGGAGATTTCGCCTCCTACCTACCTGCCCCCCTCCGCCTTGCTAGGATCTGAACTAAGGAAAGAACAACGCAAGAGACACATGGTTTATACTGGTTCGTGCCACCGTTGTGGTGTAATACCCTACTCCAGTGTGTGGTGTGGTGGATTGCCTCTTGGGCTGATGATGATGAACAATACAAGGAAGAACAGCCTCGCGAGGGTCTGTTCTTGGCTGGGGTGATGAACTGCTGGGAGGAGCTCAGTCACCTTTCTCTCTCTCTCTCTCTTTCTGATCTTCTCTCTCTCTCTCTCTCTCTTTCCCTGCCTCTCCTTGCTCCGTCCCTCTGTCCCCTGTGGGTGGCTGGTCCTATTTATAGAGGACCTGGTCCTCTTCCCAAATATCGAGCGGGAAGGGAGCCAACAATGGCAGGCTAATTTGAAGGGGGACAGCTAGTATCAACTATCCTAACAAAAGTAGTCTTCGCCTGCGCAAAGCTCTGGTGATGACACCGTCTTGGGATCCACGGTGACCTCCATCTTGTAGTCCTCCTGGTCTTGGTCTCGTTGCACCGAAATGGCAACCTTTGCCTGATGCCTCGGTACTCCGCGGCTGCACTTGCCCCCTTTGCACCAAAGAGGAAAGGGGGACGCTGCGCGGGCTGGCACCCGCCTGGCGCCCCTGGTCGTCATGGCTTGCGTCACGGGCACCTCGTGAGGTACCCCGCCTTGATCTCTCCGCCTCGTCGTGAGCCAGCCTGACGAGGCCGCGCCTGAGGAAGCTTCCATCGTCCGCCCCGCGAGGCTTGGCCCCTCGCGAGGGTCTTGGGTTTGTGTTGGTGAAGATGGGCTGCGCTGGGCCCCCTTTTAGCCACGCCGCAGGCCGCAGGCAGGCAAGTCTGGGGACCCCCGTTCCCAGAACACCGACAAGCGATGCTCCATTATCAGAAATTTTGAATAATCAAGATGCAACCGGTCCAATGGCTAAGTGGGCGATTGAACTTCTCCCTATGGATATCAAGTTCGAACCGAAGAAGGCAATCAAATCTCAAGCAATTGCAGATTTCCTGGCTGAGTGGATTGAGCAACAGCAACCGACTCAAGTTCACTTGAAACACTGGACCATGTTTTTCAATGGATCCAAGATGCTAAATGGTTCTGGTGATGTGGTTCTAGTATCCCCAAGAGGTGGCAAGCTCAGTCACGTTCTCCAGATTCACTTTGATTCCTCCAACAATGAAGCTGAGTACGAAGCACTTCTCTACGGGTTGTGTGTGGCCATTTCACTTGGTGTCCGTCGCCTGATGGTATACGGAAACTCAGACTTGGTGGTCAATCAAGTAATGAAATAATGGGATGTCCGGAGCCCGGCCATGACTGGGTACTGCAATGCAGTAAGGAAAGTTGGAGAAGAAGTTTGAAGGGTTAGAGCTCCATCACATTCCTCGATTAAAGAATCAAGCAGCTCATGACTTGGCGAAAATTGGTTCCACTCGGAAGCCTATCCCCAATAATGTGTTCTTGGAGCATCTCCACACCCCGTGAGTACAAGAAAATCCCTTTACAAAGGAGCCCCCGCAACCAATAAGTGCTACCAATCCGAATGAAGTTGAAATACCAGCAGTAGTGGACTTGATCATGAAGGTTCTAGTAATCACTCCTGACTGGACAATGCTATATATTGCATATCTGCTCAGGCAGGAGCTCCCAGAGGATGAAGATGAGGCCCACTAGATCGTCCGTAGATCCAAAGCCTTCACGGTAATAAGTGGACAACTTTTCAGAGAGAGTGTTACCGTAGTAGCTCAGTGATGCCTCTCTCCAGAAGAAGGTTGACTGATCTTGAATGAGATCCACTCGGGGACCTGTGGTGACCACGCGTCCTCTCGGACCATCATGGACAAAGCATACCGAGCTCGATTCTACTCGCCACGAGAAAACGAAATGGCTAAGGAGATAGTCAAGAAGTGTGAAGATTGCCAATTTTACTCAAACATGTCCCACAAGCCCGCATCAGCCTTAAAGACTATTCCACTAGTCTGGCCATTTGCTGTTTGGGCACTGGACATGGTTGGACCTCTGAGGACCGGCAGAAGTGGCTTCACCCATCTACTTGTAGCAGTCGACAAGTTCACTAAGTGGATTGAAGTGAAACCCATCAAGAACCTCGACTCAAGGACAACCATCAGTTTCATCAGAGAGTTAATATTCCGATATGAAGTTCCTCACAGATAATGGCTCAAACTTTGATTCTGATGAGTTCAAAGCTTTTTGCGCTTCCCAATGCACTCAGGTCAACTATGCATCTGTTGTGCACCCGTAGTCGAATGGACAAGCTGAAAGGGCAAATGGTTTGATCCTGCAAGGGCTGAAACCCCGATTGATGCGTGACCTCAAGCATGCAGCCGGAGCTTGGGTGACTGAGTTTCCATCTGTTTTATGGCGATTGAGTCAAGGTCGACTGACCGAACCCCTTTCTTCATGGTGTACAGGGGTGAAGCCGTGCTTCCAAGCGATTTACTGCACAATGCTCCTCGAGTGGAGCTCTTCTCAGAAGCCGAAGCTGAGCAAGCACGACAGGACGCACTTGATTTGTTGGAAGAAGAACGAGAGATGGCTCTGATCAGGTCGACCATCTATCAGCAGGACCTACATCGATTCCACGCCCAAAATATCAGAGGTCGAGCATTTCAGGAAGGAGATCTAGTGCTCCGAGTGCACCAAAAATGGCCTCACAAGCTTGCTCCAGCATGGGAAGGTCCCTTCATCATCACCAAGGTGCTCCACAATGGGGCGTATCACCTTTGCAATGTGGCCAAGAAAGAAGACGAGCCGCACTCTTGGAACACGGATCTACTCCGTTGTTTTTATACCTGAGACACTCGGATCATCGAAGTGTAATAAAAGTACTTTTCTGATTGTTTATCAAAGGCATGATTCCCGCAGTTTCATGATGATTGTTTTCGCATAAACATGTGTCTAAAATACCCCAGTGAGTGGCTTAGCCGCGAACCTGATTCGCCTAAGTTTAAGAAACACTCCAAGTGAAGAGCAACCCTCTCACTTGGGGGCTTAGTTGCGACCCCGTACTCACCTAAGTTAAAAAACATTCTCCGAGTGAAGAGCAATCCTCTCACTCGGGGGCTTAGCTGCGATCTCGTACTCGCCTAAGCTATAAAACACTCAGAGTGAAGAGCAATCCTCTCTCTCGGGGGCTTAGCTGCGACCCCATACTCGCCTAAGTTAAAAAAAATCCGAGTGAAGAGCAATCCTATCACTCGGGGGCTTAGCTGTGACCTCGTACTCACCTAAGTTAAAAAACATTCTCCAAGTGAAGAGCAATCCTCTCACTTGGGGGCTTAGCTGCGACCCCGTACTTGCCTAAGTTAAAAAACATTCTCCGAGTGAAGAGCAATCCTCTCACTCAGGGGCTTAGCTACGATGCCATACTCGCCTAACTTAAAAAACATTCTCCGAGTGAAGAGCAATCCTCTCACTCAGGCGGTTAGTTGTGATCCCGTACTCACCTAAGTTAAAAAACATTCTCTGAGTGAAGAGCGATCCTCTCACTCGGGGGCTTAGCTGTGATCCCGTACTCGCCTAAGTTAAAACATTCTCCGAGTGAAGAGCAACCCTCTCACTCGGAAGGAAGAAGGTGCACCCTAAGCTGTGCCATAAGTACAATGTCTGGATGCACTCTGAGCTGCGCCATAAGTACAACGTATGGATGCACTCTAAGCTGCGTCACAAGTACAATGTCTAGGTGCACTTTGAGCTGCGCCACAAGTACAATGTCTACTCCGAGTAAAGAGCAATCCTCTCACTCGGAGGCTTAGCTGCGATCCCAGATTCGCCTAAGTCAAAAAATCCAAGAGCATTGGAAACAAAGCAATTGTATTCAAGTAAACAACCAAGTACGGATGAATCCAGAACCTCGAATAGAAGTACTCAGGCGTCAGGCCCGAAAGAGTTTAACAATTACAAAATCACTCAGCATTCCGAGGCAAATAAAATCAGGTTATCAAGTTTTCACTCGGCGGGAGGAGGACTTGCTGGCTCAACAAATGTGTCCAAATCAATACCGTATGCGATGCGAGTGGCTACGTCGATAAAGGTATCCATGAAAGACAGAAATTGAAGCTTCTTGGTGTTAACCACTTGAAGAGCTTTCAACTTTTTGTCCTTGGCGTCCTTGAAGTGAACACGAACAATAGATAGAGCCACATCAGCACTGCAACAGGTAGATGACTTCTTCCATGCCTGCACTCGGTCAGGGATGCCATTGAGTCGAGTCATCAGTGACTCGAGATCATTATGAAACACATCCTCTGTCCATAGCTCCTTGTAGATCCGCGACAATGCCACTTTCAGTCGGGCAAGGTAGTCCAAGACACTAGCAAGGCGAGATTCTAGTCATAGCACGTTCATGCCAGCTTCATCCTTGATAGGGGAGTTGATGGGGTCCAGTCCTGTCTTGATGTGCCCGGTTTCCTCTTTGAAATTTTGACAGAATTATGCGCAAGGTGAAAAATAGTGAGTCAGCGACAACATGGTGAAGAAGTTTTCTGAATCCAGTCAGATGAGGAAAAGTACCTTCGAGCATGAGAAACATCTTCTTGGCAAGACCTCCCAGATAAGCTTCCAGTTCATCTCTCTTCCAGGTGAGAACATCCGCTGTCAGCCAAGGCCACCTTCTCCTCCTTCAACTGCATAGCTTCCTTCTTCGCTTCGTCAACAGTAGTTTTTAGCTTGGCATTCTCCTCTTCCAATTTTCCGACAGAAGCCAGCTTCCTGTCAGTAAGTTCGGTCTTCTCACGCGCCGTCTTCTGCGCTGCTGTCAAGTCCAGGTCCTTCTGCTCCAAAGCCTGCTTCATTTTGTCTAAAGAAATAACATTCATTAGATGAGCTTGGAGTTGGCGGTTTTCACTATGCACATCTGCTTGAGTGAAATCACTCGGTTCAAAGGATGGAAAGGAAAAATGGCAAGGCGAATAGTCACCAAGTTGTTACCTCCCATGACAGCTACTTCATCCTAGGCTTTCTTCAAGTTCTCCTTGGCAAGATCCAGCTCGAGCTTGAGTTGGATCTTCTCCTTCTCCAAATCAGCGTACTTGGTGCCAAGCTCACAAAATTTCTGCAATCAACAACAAGACAAGTCAGTCGACAGATCAAAGATCAGTTACTTCTGAGTGAAAGAGTTCTAAGACTGTTGCCGAATCAAACATTCAATAGTAGTCTCGGGGACTACACCCAGTGGGTGCACTTAGTGTGCCCCCACTGGTTTGATTTCCATTTGGCTTGGTATGCCCAGCCTGAGTGGAAGGAGTAAAAAGACAAAACATTTATTCTAAGACCACCATCGACTGCCCGCAGTCAACAGCGGTCTCGAGGACTACACCCAGTGGGTGCACTCAGCGTGCCCCCACTGGACCAAGAACTCACTTGACACAACCTTTCTAATTCGAGTGAAAGGAGCTACACACCTACAATTACAAGAGCTACACAACTACAAGAAGCACCCAGTGGGTGTACATATGCAAGGTGCAGACTGACATCTTACGAATAATAAAGCAGCAGTTTTCAGGTAGCATATCCTAACAGAACAAGAATCGAGTTGGAAAACCAATTGGAGATCAACTTACAATCCCACTTACTCGGACATTAGCTTGATGAGCAGAGCTGGCATCGTAGGCAGCCTTCCTGGTGTCATACACCACCTTCAGTTGCTCCATCATAACACCTGCCTGGATCATAGCTTCTTTGGCAGCTCCCACTTGGTCCTCCGGGATGTGGTGCAGAGCAAACGGAACATATGAGGGAACCGATGATGTGGGCGGTGGAGTTGGAGCTTGAGGTTGTACGATCGGGCCGGGAGCCTGAGAAGTCGACGTCGAAGGCTGGTAAGTCAACAAAGGATCAGCAAATGAGACAATAGTCTGTATTGGATCACCAAGTTGCTGAACTTCAGGCTCAGATGCTGGGTGAGGTGCTTTGTTGGCGGGCACCCTACTGCTCAAAGTCCTACCCCTTCTCCCTATATTCCTTGAAGGAACTTCATCATCATCATCGTCCGGAAGCTGGATAACATATGTTGACACTGCAAAACACTCGACAAAAAGGTTTCAGTCTCTCACCAAATCAGTCAGAAGAGCAAAAGCATGACTATGGAATCAAACCTGCACGAGAAGTGGCCACGTCTGCAGTCTCCGCATCACCCCGCTCCTCGTCGACGTCCATGGATGTTGCAGAAGTAGCAGAATTGAAAGTTCCAAATTTCACTCGGTCAACCTAGAGAAGAAGTTCGTAGTGGAAACAAAATACAAAGAGAAGAAACACTTACGCTAAAGCAACAGGAACGACCACCTTGATCCTGGGAAGAGCCTTCCAGGGCTTCGGTGGAACAATTTTGGGCTGTTTCGCAGCCGTCTCTGATGGCTCTGGAGTCGAGGTCCGAGTGCGCTTCGGGATTTTTGCACTCGATGGAACTGCCTTGCTGCACCCTCCCGCGGGATCCTGCGACTGCTTTGAGCGTCATTCAGAGCGGGACGGTGAGTCAACTTCATCGCTGCTACCAAAGTCCTCGCTGGCCTCCTCGCTATCATCTTCATATCGCCAGTCAGCGCTTTTGCCATCACTCTTCCACTCCCTCCTGGTGCTGCTCCCCATTTGGCATTGAGTACATCTTGGTGAAAATCTGTAAGGCACAAGTTACAAATATCAGTCAGATTCAAGAACGATTGTGTAATGAAAAAGTACACTCGGCAAAGCATGTCTGACCTCTTCTGGAGCATTGTCGGCATCGAATGTTAAAATCCTCATGGCTCCATGCGGGTTGTCCTTGTTCCCGGTGATGCTCCGTAGCCACTGAGCCACCATTTCCATGGAGAACTCCTCTGGGTGGATCTGGGTTGTGTCTTCAGTACCTGAGTGCATCCGCATCAAATGGTCAAGAGCTTCAAGAGGCTGGATACATCGATTGAGGAACACCTCCAACTGATCCATGTCAGTCACACCCTCCCAGACTAAGTTAACGACCGCGTCGACTAAAAGGGACACCTCACCTTTCTCTTATGTGGTTACAATCTGTGAAGAGGGCTGGCGGAGTCTCTCCATAGTGAAAGGGGGAGGCTGGTTGACTGACCAAGAGTCGGGATGTCCTTGTAGTAGAACCAGGTCGACTGCCATCCCCTAACTGACTCGGGAAAGGTCATGGGAGGAAAAGTACTTCTACCCCTAGTTTGGATTCATAACCCCCCGCACATCTGGATCACGTGCATCTTTTCGTCATCGAATTAGCCTTCTTCACCGACTGGGAATGACAGGTGAAGATATGTTTGAACAGGCCCCAGTGCTGCTAGCACCCTAGGAAGTTTTCACACATTGAGATGAAAGCGGCAAGATACGAGATTGGGTTGGGAGGGAAATGATGAATATGAGCGCCGAAAAAGTTTAGAAAACCCCAAAAGAATGGATGCGGGGGAAGGAAAAAACCTTGCTTGACGTGGGTGGTGAGGAGGACGCGCTCAACCTTGCGCAGTTGTTGCTCGGATTCCCCCTCCGGCAGCCTCCAAGACCCATGAGCAATCATACCATCGTTGGCAAGATTCTCCAGGTTATCCTTCATGATGGTGGAGCAAATACAGTTCCCCTAGATCCAGCCAGGCGGCAGACCGGACCGCGACGACGACCCCCGAGCCGTCTTCTTGCCCTTCGCCGCCGCCTTCTTTGCACGCTCCATAGTCGTAGTCTTCTCCTTTACCATGGCGGTAGAGCTTGATAGGAATGTGGTGAGGGTCCGGTGAGTAGGAGGAGACGAGGTGGAGAAATGGAGAGAAAAGGGATCGAATGAGGCGCATAGTGCATCGCATCAGCCTCGACGCTTTTTATGGGCCCACTTCCGAGTGGCTGACCCATGGGACCGAGCGATCCTATCGCATCCCGTAACAGGCGCTCACTCATTACGTGGCGAAAAAGGCAGCGTGAAGATCGAGGCATCCCTATCTCCTCGTTCCATTTACTGCGCCACGCCCCGTCCCGCGCGCTTCTCCAAACTTTTGAATCCTGTGAGATCCGGAAACGGCAGAGCAGTCAATCGCATCGAAGATTTACAATTCTCTCAAAGATTTACATCATGATTCACTCGGTGATCTCAGAAGCTAGAATCGATTGACGCGACTGATGCAGGGAAGTACCAGTATGCTTTCAAGACCTTGATGAAATGCCTCCGAAGCATTGAATCGAGTCGGAACCAACATCAACCCTTCTACACTCAGACCTGTCAGATTTAGGGTTCTGGCAAAACACTTGAGGTTTGAACACTGGGGTGCGCATGAAGATCTCTCCTCCCTCTAGCTCACGCCCTCACCATAATCTCAAGGCTCAGCACGTCGAACTCGCAGAACAAAGGGACACAAGATTTATACTGGTTCGGGCCACCGATGTGGTGTAATACCCTACTCTAGTGTGGTGTGGTGGATTGCCTCTTGGGCTGAGGATGAATAGTTACAAGGGAAGAACAGCCTCCTAAGGAGAGGTGTTCTTGTGCTTGGCGAGTTTGTGTGGTCGCCTTGGTGGAATGGATCTGGTCCAAGATGAGATGCCTCCCTATGATGGTGGCTAGTCCTATATATAGAGGCCCGGGTCTTCTTCCCAAATATTAGGCGGGAAGGGATCCCACAACTGGCAATTTGAAGGGGGACAGCTAGTACAGGCTATCCTGACAAAAGATGGTCTTCGCCTGCCAAAGGCTCTAGTGGTGACGCCATCCTGGGCTCCACGGTGACCTCCGTCCTGCCGTCCTGCTGGTCTTGGTCTTGTTGCACCGATATGGAAACCTTTGCTTGATGCCTCGGGACTCCGCGCCTGCACTTGCCTCTTTAGCACCAAAGAGGAAACGAGGACACTTCGCGCGCTAGTTCCCACCTGGCCTTAGCTGTCATGGCTTGCGTCACAGGAACCTCACGAGGCGCCCCTTGCCTTGATCTCACTGCTCCTCACGAGCCAGCCTGGTGAGGTCGCCCCCGAGGAGGCCTTGCATCGTCTTCCTCACGAGGGTCTTGAGTGTTTTGTTGGTGAAGATGGGCCGTACAGGGCCGATGGTGGAGCCACGCCGTGGGCCGCAGGCAGGCAAGTCTGAGGACCCCCATTCCCAGGACGCCGACAGTAGCCCCCGGGCCCAAGGCGCGCTCGGACTTGGCTTCGAGGCGAAGCCAAGGGGCAAGTGTGGAGCGCCGCGGGCCCCAACAGCCAGCGGCCTCGCTTGACGTGTGGCGATTGATTGGACATGGGTGTCTCTGCTTCCCCATGCTGCCTCGGCAACTGCTCGACTAACAAAAGACTGGAGCGGGCTGTATTTGCCTTCATTACCTTCCTTCGTTTTGCTCCAGATCCCCTTTCTTGCCCTTCGCTTCGAGAGACTCCAGATCCACCCAGATCCTCCTTCGAGCTTGCCATCGATGGCACCCAAGAAAGCTTGGGATACTCCTTCGTCATCCTGGTACGAGCCCATACTCGACGCGCCGAGCGTGTCGGAGAAGAACCTTGTCGCCATGCGCTTGATGACGGCGGAGGGTGATGAGAAGAGGAAGACTGTGCTCCGGGTCAGCTCCACCGAGCCTGAGGCCCCTGGCAGCCCCCCTTCTTCGACTTCTTCTACTCCGTCATCAGTCACTATAAGATCCACGCCCTCCATATTCATCCCAACTCCGTCCTTCTCCTGTTGATCTTCACCTTCTACTGCGAGGCATACGTCGGAGTGATGCCGTCCGTGGCACTGCTATGCCACTTCTTCTTTCTTCAGCTTAAGGAGGCCCCCTGCTCAGGATGCGTTGGCTTCGTCGCGGCCAACAAGACCAATGCCATCTCGAAGGACGGGAAGAAGGCCGAGGGATTCAGGAGCAAGTGGGTCCTGATGGACGCCAAGCGCGTCCACCCCCGGCTGGTGCTGCCGACGGAGATGCCTGTGTCCCACGAGGGATGGCTTTGTGCGAAGCTCACCAACCCACGGGTGACGCACGTGCCGGAGAGGATGACTGCTGACATGAATCCCGGCGACTGAAGAACGGCGAAACTGATGGGGGCCATAATCACCAAAGAATTCATGGCGCAGCGCATGGCTCCCTTGGAAGCTTGGAGACGAAGGGGACGGCCTCCGCCTATGCCCGGAGCCCCTCTCCAATGGGGAATTGCGCTCAACTCTTCGTTCCCTGGTCGGGGACGACCAAGGGTACCCGTCTGATGGCCTTGTTTTCTTGTTCCATCGCCAGGACGTGGCAGAGGTCGCCGCCGCCATGCTCGTCTTTGATGAGCGTGGGTTCGTGCCGCCTGCGCCCACAAACATCCCGGTGGTGACAACTCTGGTGTTCATGTCTTCCGGCGAGTCTCGCAAGGAGGGAGAGGAGGAGCATGACTCGGAGGCGACCCGCGAAGGGGCGGGGGAGACCTCCCCCTTGCGCAAAGCCGACATCCTTCGCACCCTGCCTGATGATGATGATGAGGCCGATGTCCCCCTGGAAAGGGAGGAGCTGTGTACTGCAGGGGGGCTCCACGAGGTCCAAGGTCAGTCCCCGGAGGAAGTCATCGGTCGGGATTCCGACGAGAGGAAGGTCGGCGCTGGTCTCCCGAGACGACGCCCCCGTTCTGTCACTACCTGAAGATGCTTCCAACTTGCCTGCTGCCCCCTCTTCTCTGCCTAGAGCCCTTGTGCCCGTGCCTTAGGCTGGGAGGCTCTCAGGCTTCAAGCTTAGGAAGTAGAGGGACTACGCCGCGGTGGACCAGTAAGTATCCTTGTCTTGCCTTGTTCCTGCTTCTGCTGCTGATTCTTGACGCGTTCCGTTGCTTGACTAGGCCGATGCCCACGGGGAAGAGGAGGTAAGGAGGACACGGCGGTACTGCTCGGGACTAAATCGCCTGCAGGGTCCACTCCCTCCTCCGTAGGGAAGGATAGTGGCGGTGCTCGCGCTTCCCCGGCCTGATCGTCCTCACGAAACTTGGGGGAGCGTCCTCTGGAGGAGGCAGCCCCCATGGCCCCGCTGGCACCAAAGGCGCCGGCGTCTGGCTCGGCTGCTGAGGTCCCCAAAGCTCAGGAGCCCTCAGCCTCCCAAGCCATCATGACAATGTTGCCTCTTCCTTCCTCCACCGCTCTACTGACCCCGGATTCTTCCGCCTCCCCCGACATCCTGGAGCGTGCTCTTTCTGCACTAACCTTGCTGCGGGAGGATCTTCAAGGCACCGACTGTCGCCTGGTGGCCGGGCACCTGGAGCTGATCTCTGGCTGGCTCCACTCCGACATGGTCGTCCGGGGATGACGAGATGACCTGCTAGCGGCTCCTTTCCTGTTTAGCTCCTGCGATATGCACCATGCCTCGTGGAGGCGTTTAAACTTGCATTTGGTATCGAAGAACAATATGTCTTGTAATATTTGCTTGACTTTTTGCGATTTCCTTCCCATTTGCTTTACGCTCTACATCGGCAGGGCCTGACCCCGCGCATACCTCAGATTCCGTTGGGTCATCCGGATCACCAGGATGAGACCAAGGGGTGAGGTGCTACATGGCCAATTAGGCTCCCGAGTCGCTATGCTTAGGAGTCCCCCTTGACGCATAGCCAACTTATAGAAAGGAGATGCGGGAGTAGGCCTAGTGTTCTACGTCAGCAGGGCCCGACCCCGCGCATACCTCAGCCGCCATTGGACCGTCTAGATCGCCAGGATGGACCAAGGAGTGAGGGGCTACGTGGCCAGTTAGGCTCCTGAGTCGCGATGCTCAAGAGTCCCCCTTGACATTCAAACGACCTTCATACCTTGGCTCCACTTGGGAGGGCGCGCGACGACCAGTTCCGAGGGACCTGGCAGGGTGGCGTACACTTGGGCGTGACCCGAGCACAGCCCCCGTGCCCAGCACCCTCGCACGACTCTCCCGAGGGGAGGTGTTGCAATGAGGCTAGACACTAAGCTCAGAGGCTCCCTGAGGTTGATACGGCCATGAGGCCACCCTCAGTTGTTTATCACCAGCGCGGAGCATAGCGCTTCCGCACTTGCATGGGCATAGCCGCTCCTAGGTAGTGTTAACTGCCAGCACCGAGCATGGTGCTTCCACTAGTGCGTGGGTGAGGGCTCCCTCTGAGTGGAGCCCCCGGGGCATGTACAACCCCGCCCTGACACGTGGCTTGCATGTTAGGGCTAGATGAGGTGTGTCTGGGCACTCGTGAGCCAGCGCAGGACTCACGAGGCCCTACATCAAGGCGGGTTGCGCCTGGTCTTGGTTCTTGTTGACTATGGTGGTCCTGCGAGATGGTTAGGCAACCTGTGCCGAACGAATCTCCTGAGGTTATCGCATGAGAAGGCCAAGCACCAACAACCTAGGAGGTGACGTGAACGGGACCAGCCCGCCAGACAAAGCTCAGCCGTTGGATTTATCGATGCTGTAGGGACGGACCCGAGCACAGACGCCGTGCCTAGCCTTCTTATGCGAAGGATCCTAAAGAAAGACGATTGGCGCGTGGCTCCCGTGGTGGGTGATAATCAAGCAGGTAATGACCATAGATAGCTTATGCATGGGAAGCAAACTAGCTTAGGTAAATGCAACAACGATACATGCCACTGGGTCGGACCCGAGCGGCCTGGGGATGATGCAGCCAGAGGGGCGCCCCCAGTAAAGTAAGCTTAAAGGCGTAAAAAGGATACATGCCGCAGGGACAGGCCCAGGCGACCTGGGAATGATGCAGCCCGGTGGGCGCACCTAGCTGAATGAACTTGGAAAATGTCACCTGGTTTTGTTGTCGAAGGAGCGTTGGGGTAGCTAAAGGCGCACACTGAAGAAGTCGCTCCTCACGAGCCGTCGAGACCCTGAGCCTCGGGAGGCTCTAGGGGCTCAGGTGGCTCCCTGAGGACCGTCTCCATCTCTAGCAGGACCGTGTGGTGCCTGGCCTCGTGGGTCACCAGGATGCTCCATAGATTGCGCTGGAAGGCGGCTGCCACACTCGACAGGCCGAACAACATGCGAACGTAGATGTGACGTGGACCCTCACACCGGCCAGCACGCGAAGGCCAGAAGCGCTCCTGAGATGCGGCCCTATTGAGCCCTGGGATGTCGATGCAGACGCGCAGCTCACCACCCTCGTCCGGGTGGGGAGCTACAACAGGTGGGCGGCGGCCGCCGCGTATCGCCCTTGCTTCATGAAGCTCCTGGGTGGCCTTGATGATGAACTCCTGAGCGCCGGGCGCTCCTCGCCCGGTTCCCTCCTGAGGGAAACGTGCCGCGAAGCACGCCTCCACGTGGTGCCCAAGCGCCTCCCTTGTGATGTTGGCCAGGTATGAGGCCCTCCATAAGAGAGCCCCCGAGCCCTGCCCGAGGAGGGCACCAGGCGCACCTTCCTATGCGAGAGAGGAAGGCGCCCCAGGTGCGAGCGCCGATCCTGAGGTGGAACCGATAGAGGCGCCGCTCCCCTGAGGCCCTGTGCGGAGTAGCTGCTTCTTCTTCTTGGGGATGGACTTAGGAAGGTACTGCACGCCCTCGTTGTCAAGGTCTTCGATTGCTATAGCTTGGAAGGCGCGCTCGAGGGAGCACACTGCATATTTTTCTTCGCAGGGGACTGTGATGATTCCGTCGCTTCCTGGCATCTTGGGGACGTTGTAGCCATGGTGGGTCACTGCCATGAATTTGGCTAACGTTGGGTACCCAAGGATGGCATTGTACGGCAGACAGATGTGGGCGATGTCGAAGTCGACGAGCTCAGTGTGGTAGTTGTCGCGCTGACCAAAGGTGACAGGGAGACGAACTTGCCCTGTCGGGGTGGTGGAGCCGTCGGTTACTCCTGAAAAGGGCTTAGTAGGCTCCAACTGATCATAGGGCACTTGAAGGCTGCCGCCGTCGATGAGGGTCTTGGTGACTTGGACATTGATGATGACGGGTGAGCAGAGCATCGGGAGGATGCCGGCGATCGGTGCGCATTTGAGCTGGTCCGCCCAGCTGAAGGTGATGGCGTACTTGGACCATCTGAGCGGGCGCGTGGCCTCAAGCTTGGGGAGGGCTCCATTCACCTCATGAGAGAACTGCTTGAAGATGCGCTGGGAAGCCGGGGCCTAAGCACCACCCAAGATGCAAGTGATGGCACGTGGCTCCTGGAAGCCCCCATCCCCCTCGGCCTAATGGTGGTCGTCGTTCCTCCTTGGTGGTGGCAAAACTGACGGATCTCGGGTAGGGGGTCCCGAACTATGCGTCTAGGATCGATGGTAACAGGAGAGGGGGACACAATGTTTACCCAGGTTCAGGCCCTCTCTATGGAGGTAAAACCCTACGTCCTGCTTGATTGATATTGATGAATATGAGTGTTACAAGAGTTGATCTACCACGAGATCGTAATGGCTAAACCCTAGAGGTCTAGCCTATGAATATGGTAATGAGTATATGTGTTGTCCTTTCCGAACTATCCCCTTCGGCTTATATAGAAACCAAAGGGATCTAGGGTTTACATGGAGTCGGTTACATAAGGAGGAATCCTCGGTCGCCAAGCTTGCCTTCCACGCCAAGTAGAGTCCAATCCGGACACGGTGCTGTCTTCGATCTTCACAACCCATTAGTCCCGCCCATAGATAATAGGCGGGACGTCCGAGGACCCCTTAGTCCAGGACTCCCTCAGTAGCCCCTGAACCTGGCTTCAATGACGAGGAGTTCAGCGCATAGATTTGTCTTTGGCATTGCAAGGCGGGTTCCCCCCTTCCGAACTCCAGAATAGTCTTCGGACGAAGGAAGTATATCTCGACCTGCCCGGTTGCTATTTCCAACCGTCAGCTAGCGAGCCGCGCCACATCTCGAGGTGCGGTCTTACCGGCATGTCTCGTCAGGGCAGAGATCGTGTCCCTTTATTTACGGGATTTTCATTGATGCGGGTGTGGGTAACCCAACCGTCCCCTGGGTACAACTCCTTGGTTATAGGTAAGTTTAGAGACCCTGGGAGAGACGACCAATATCCAGGGCTGTTTTATAGAGAGCATGTCTCTTCTTCTCCCCTTGCGCTTGCTCCTTCCTCAACCCCAGCCACCCCAAGTTCCAACCCTCGGGTTCCAATCACCACCAGCCTTAGACATGTCTGGATACAACCGTCAGGGCTGGTGGGTGGCTTCTTCTGTCACAGAGGAGGACATTGTGGAGCTTCGCGTAGCGAGGTACCTGACCTCAGAAATCTTTCAACGGCTTCCGGCGCAAGGGCAAGTTATACTGACCCCCAGATCTGGCGAGAGTGTTGTATTTGTGTCTCACTTCCTTCACGGGCTAGGGTTTGCGCTTAACCCCTTCGTCTGGGGGCTCATGTTTTACTATGGGCTAGATTTTCACTATCCGACCCCGGACACTATTCTCCCCATCTCGACATTTATCGTCACGTGTGAGGCCTTGCTCCGGACTCCTCCGCACTTCGGTTTGTGGCTCAAGACCTTTGATGTGAGGCCGCAGGTGGCAGAGGAGGAGAAGGCAGAGTGCGGCAGCGTCACAATAGGCAAACTGGCCGGCGTGGTTTGGCCCGAAGGATCTTTTACCAAATCTTCAGACCTGTGGCAGCAGGGGTGGTTTTATGTCAACGAGCCGCGGAGTTCCAAGTGGGCGGCTACACCTGCGTTCCGACCCAGCCCTCCAGTTCAGCTTGCTTCATGCGTCAATAAGGGATTGGACTGGGGATCCGTCAATGAAGTGCAGACTTTGCAAAGTCGCATCCAAAGCCATATCGAGAAGGGCATCGATCTTGTGAACATCGTTCAAATAATGCTAGTCCACCGGATCCTGCCATGTCAGCGGCTGCCTCTTCGTATGTGGGAGTTCAACCCAGAAGGGCGGCGGACCCTACAGCACTTCTTCGGCACTATGCACGAAGGAATGTGGAAATTATATTTCGGGGAATGAGAGCAATGGCCGGACACCACCGAAGACGTTGGCCTTGACTGCAATCATCCGGACACTTCGGTAAGTACTCGGTACCTAAGCACCTTCTATCCAGGTATCTCTTAACAAGATATTGAACAAGCCATCCCTGTATAGGACTGGATAAAGAAAGCGGTGCTGATCTGGTGTCCGGTGCCTCTTCCCGAAGGCCGTGCGACCGACCTGCTGACGAGGATGCTGGTTCCGACACCGTACCAGGTGGCCGTGTTCAGGGAAACCAAAACCGTTTTACCCAAGGGCCAAAGTGCAGAAGGAGCCTTCCAGGGCAAGAAGAGGGTCGCCTCCGAAGGTCAGGAGGGGAAGTCTTCCAAGAAGGGAAAAACACTGTCATCGAGCGGCTTGGGTCGGGCGAACGATGACGAGGACGAACCTCACGGCAAAACGTAAATGTGGCCGAGGCACCTCATTCTTTTCCTATTAGTGAAGTAATCATCCGATATATTCATCCACACAGGTTAATGCCTGGTGCTTATCAATCGTTCTCCTCCTCGAGAGATCTTCTTCCGGAGATGATGGAGAGTGATACGCCTTCTCCGGCCCCATTGCTCGATAGGGGGGATGATACCGAGGTATCGTCCCGAAGGGCTCCTCCCAAACACCAAGTGGTACAAGAAACGGAGAAGGCGTTAAGTGAAGGCGGCGCCTCTGTCACTCGAGGTTCCGGGATCAAGACTGGAGTCCCCGAACTGTCCGGTTTATAGCCGAAGATGATTCTGGAGGTAAGTAGGAGGGATCCTTCATGGGAAGGCTGTACTTTGGCGGCGGTTTCCGAAGACCCAAGGGTGCCGGAGCCGCTGACGGACTTGCTACGACGAGCATCCCTTTCAGAAGAGCATCGTACTTTGATGGCTATGGTGGTTAAAAGGATTCTATCCGTGAAGAGTGGATTGAACGAGGCTTTTATGAGCCTTCTACGAGGTTTTGAGGTTTATGTAGTTTTGTCAATTAAATTTTACTGACAGAATGCACCTGTTGTATATGAAGTAGCCCCTGAGACTCGGATTGTCTTCCGAAGGAAGCGGTCGAATGATCAAAGAGATATGCTCAGGTATTAACCTCGGTTTAATTTGAAATATAGGCTGCTGCCCCTCCTGTGGCTGCCCGGAATACGGAAGTGGCCGAACTCCAGCAAAAGCTGGATATTGCGGAGGATGACATTGCATTGATCAACAGGCATCTTGACGACTGGCAAGGTATGTCTTTCGAGCATTCTTTACACCAGTGTGCTTGACGTAGGAAAGAGCTTTATATGAAATGCACATGGAATGCAGATGGTGCTGCCGCCATTGAGGCTCTTCGGGCGGAGCTAGTCCGGGCCAAGGAGCGGGTCCGACTTAGTGATGTTGCTGCTAAAGAGGCATCGGTTGAACTGAAGGCCGGAGAAGCTGCGCGATGCCAGGGCGAGGAGAAGGTATCCCTGATGACACTCGCTTTGGAGAATGCTACTGGCCGCTGCGAAGTCCTTTTAAAGGAGAATGAAGCCCTAACGGCTAAACTAGACAAGGCCCGACAGGAGGCAAGAGAAGCGCGATCACAGTCTAGAGCACTCCGTGAGGAGGTTCGGTAGGCGAAAGAGATATTGGCTAGAAAGCCTTTTCTGCTGCAGACTAAGTTCGGTGACCCGGACTATGTTCAGCTGAACCAAGTGTGGGGTTCTCCGGACGAGTATTTTGACTTGCTGAAGAGTTCTTCCGATGCAGTGCAGTATTACCAAGCGCAAGCTGGATATGCAACAGAGAAGCTTTTTGGTCACAGTTTGGTGTGTCAAAACGCCCGCTACTTCTTAATGAATAGATGTCCCAATGGGCGAACTTCGTAGGGTATTTAGCGTTGCCATGAAGGATGTCATAGTCCGGCTATGGCCGACCGAGCTTGTGCTGAATAGCTATTTCAGTTTGGTGCAGAAACTTGTCGATGCAGTGCCGCGAATCGATGATCTGAAGCAATCGGTCTGCATTGAGGGTGTACGGATGGCCCTTGCCCGAGTCAAGACATTTTGGGGAAAGATGAAGGCCGTCGACTTTGCTACGAAGGGTCCGCCCGGGGGCAGGGACCGTTCGGAACTGGAGAGTTACTTTGAAGACGTCCTGGAGGCCGCCCGCTTGATAGAGGGTCAATGTTCGGAAAACATAATGTTCGAGTGAGGTGTATGATGATTGTAAAAGACAACTTTATAGTTAATCTATTTGTGTTTTGCTCGAGAGCTTGAATTCCTCCTGTGCGGTTGTTTTAATATAATCTGAAAGTTTTCAAGTCGTCGGCTTCAGCCCCCTCGTAGGAAGTACGGGTGTGTTCGGTAAAGCATTTAATCACTCTTTACCCAATGTCTTAGTCCATGAAGGAGGTGATAATGCGGCGAACCAGGCAATCGGACTATAAGGCGTTAACACTTTCACTTAACCATAGGAGTCTTATGGTGGGGCTACGACATAGCCCCTGGTGTGTATGCGGCGTGTGGTGCCTTGCATATCTGATCTGAAAAAGATCCTTTGTGTTACACGGAGAATCGCTAAGGATTCCAATAAGTCGTCAAGTGGTTGACCAGCTCTCGCCACATCATGACAGTCGGTTTTCGGCTTTCACTACTGAGGTGCTCATCCGGTCTAGGCTAGGGCACAATCGCAGTAGTTCTCCCTTTACTACCCTAGCCGATCGAGGGGAACGTAAGGTAGCAAACACAGGAGCCGGGCAACCCAACTATTGACCAAGACAATGATTCGGAGCTGATGCATATAAGGCCAAACTTGCGACACCGAAGTTCGCTATAGAGCTATTCGGACTTTTACTGGCAGCTCATTCGTTTCCATTCCGAGCCCCTGGCAGGGTATGTTGAGGTGTATCCGCAGAGCAGCCGTTAAGGCCGTACTTTAAAAGAGTATGGAAGATCAGTTCGGATGAGACTTACTGAGAACGAGGCGGTGTGCCAATGATAAATTTATTTATATGTATATAATAATAATAAAACGGAAATGTGAACCCGGCTATTTTGACATGCTCGGGGTCGGGATCAGAGGAAAAAGGGCATATTACAGGCTCGGAATAAAGAGTATGGTCCACAAAATGTTATTTTGGACCTCCCGTTGCACGTCTGCGTCGCCCGTCCTCAGGGGGGGGGGAATCCTTGACGGAAGTAGCCCCTTAGGTGAGCATACGGATCCGAACTCTGATAGAGTCCGTTGTAGATGTTGTCCCGCTGGTCACCTGTTATTTAGGGATGATATAGAAAAATAAAGTAAGCAGATAATTTTTTTTACTGGAATGCTTGCAGGGTTGTCTGTATTATGCTTCCGCCAATGCCCATGGTATCTTGAGTGCGTAGTGAGGTGTGCGAGGTGCAAATTTTGCCAGTACAGTATGTGGGTGGCGGAAGACGGACTGCTATTCGCGTTCCCGGAGTTGTCGAACATCGGAGGGAAACTGTTTCTGGCCCCTGGCTTTCTGCTGGCGAGCCGATCCATCGTCTTTATCGCCTGGTGGCCTCCTCCCCTTTTAGTCAGCGTTAAGCTTGCCTGCCTGCTTGAAGACCCAACAGTTTTAGTTGGTATGATTAGCTGGCATATCAGGGTGACCATGAATCTAACACGGTCGGTCCAATATCCTGTCAAGGGTGGATGGTCCGTCCTGGTTTGCCTTTAGTGGCCTCTTCCATTGATCGGGCTTCGGATTGTGAAATCCAGCGTTCACCATTGTGTCGCGTATATTACTACGACTGTTATGTTCGGTTCGTCGTGGCTTGCCGTTGCCATCTCGGATTTTGGAAGTGCCCAGGCTGCTGGCGTCGTTGCTTTTACGAGCAAGCCAGTTGTCTTCTCCTGTGCAGAAGCGGGTCATTAGAGCGGTAAGGACTGCCATGGATTTCGGTCCTTCTTGGCCGAGGTGATGCGCTAGCCATTCGTCCCGGACGCCGTGTCTGAAGGCCGCAAGGGCTTCTGTGTCCGGAGTTGACAATTTGGTTCTTTTTGACTAAGAACCTAGTCCAGAGCTCCCTGGCTGACTCGCCGGGCTCTTGGACAATGTGACTTAAGTCATCGGCATATAATGGCCGGACATATGTTCCCTAGAAATTTCCTCAAAAGGCGTCTTCCAAATCTTCCCAGTTACCGATGGAATTTTCTAGCAAACTGTTTAGCCAGTATCGAACTGGCCCTTTAAGCTTGAGAGGTAGGTATTTAATGGCGTGGAGGTTGTCTCCACGGGCCATGTGAATATGAAGGAGGTAATCCTCGATCCATACCGTGGGATCTGTTGTTCCATCGTATGATTCGATGTTGATGGGTTTAAACCCGTCTGGGAATTCGTGCTCCATTACTTCGTTAGTGAAGCAGAGAGGGTGTGCGGCTCCTCTATGTTGGGCCACACTATGAAGCACCTCCAGCGGGTTCCGTTTACGGTGTACGACCCGGGCATGGTCGGCTATATAGCATCCGAATAGGCGTCCATCACCGTCGGTCGGGATATATCTTCGTGATCTGTACGTCGATCGTGTATGTCCTGCTCTACCCTCAGTGTATTGGTTGATATCACGGGTATTCCTCCGAGATGTTTTGTTTTGACGGCCGGATGGGTTGGTATGGTGCTCTGCTTGGGCTGCTACTTTGACTGGACTGAACCGTGGTCAGCCCGCCGCATTATTCGATGGTGGTATGGGCTCCATCGCCCTGCCATCGTATTGAGGGAGCCACCTATTCTTTGGGTGGATTTTGACTGGGCTGCTAAGGCCGTGTTCTTTGGCGGCCAAGACCTCGGTCCATCTATCATTGAGCAAATCTTGGCTTGCTTGAAGCTGCAGCTGCTTCTTTCTTAGGCTCCTTGCAGTGGCTATAAGCTGGCGTTTAAAGCGCTCCTGCTCGAGAGGTTCCTTGGGCATGATAAAGTCTTCGTCACCGAGGATCTCCTATTCCTCAGAGGGTAGGAGATAATTGCTGTCCTTCGAGTCCCCGTATGTGGTATGTTCATCAGAGTTGTCCTGCCTGCCTTCCTGTTCATCCTGCTCGGATCCTTCTTTGTTGTCTGGGGTGTTGTCTTCTCTGGTGTTGGCAGTGTTTTGTCTTGGGCGATGTGGCCTAGGGTGCCGGTTTCCGGGCTGTGTACCAGACGGTTTATTCTCGACCGAATTCTCCTAATCATCGTCGAGAGTGCCGTAAGGCGTGTCCTTCATACACATGTCATACCAGGAAGTGGTCTTCCCGTGTCGAAAGGGCAATAAGCTCCGACCTTGCCCCTCATCTCGTCCAAACCGTCGATGTTTTCGAGGAAGGGGTCGGGCGTATTGGTTAGGTCTTCAACAGTGGCTACGAGCTGGGTGGCGGGTGGGAAACAAAATTATCCATCGTCCGCTGAAAGTTCGAACCAAACATAGTTCAGCGATGGGTCGTTTTTTCAGGGATAGGTTTTTTAGCGAGTTTAGTATGTCACCCTTGGGCGCGTGTTGGAAGACATCTGCGACGCTGAATTTGAAGATCGATAACCGATCAAGTTCTTGTATGCGGCCTCACAAGGTTCGGAGTTCGTCGTCAAAGGCGAGTCCGGGGTTTCGTTGATGCGGATACCATGGGAAGTGGAATCTGCGTGCGGCTCCAACACCGCAGGATCGGTAGCCCCCGTGATGGAGTCAATCTTCCCATCTTTGGGCGAATTGATCTGCTTCGGATTTAGAGCCGGAGCTGCTACAAGAGCTATCTCCTGGGTGCTACCCGATGACAGGTTTACGCCATGTTCATCGAGGCAATGGGGAGCAGCTGCCGTGGTCTCGAATCCATCGAAGATCAAGTCTCCACGGATGTCCGCGACGTAATTCAAGCTCCCGAATTTGACCTGATGGCCAGGGGCGTAGCTGTCGATCTACTCCAGATGGCCAAGTGAGTTGGCCCGCAGTACGAAGCCACCGAATACGAAGATCTGTCCGCGGAGGAAGGTTCCTCCTTGGACAACGTCATTATTGACGATCCAAGGGGCCATCGAGCCTTTTGCCAATGGCACGGTGGAACTCTCAATGAAGTCACCAATGTCGGTGGATCTCGGGTAGGGGGTCCCGAAATGTGCGTCTAGGATCGATGGTAATAGGAGACGGGGGACACAATGTTTACCCAGGTTCGGGCCCTCTCTATGGAGGTAAAACCCTACGTCCTGCTTGATTGATATTGATGAATATGAGTGTTACAAGAGTTGATCTACCACGAGATTGTAATGGCTAAACCCTAGAAATCTAACCTATGAATATGGTAATGAGTATATGTGTTGTCCTTTCCGAACTATCCCCTTCGTCTTATATAGACACCGAAGGGATCTAGGGTTTACATGGAGTCGGTTACATAAGGAGGAATCTTCGGTTGCCAAGCTTGCCTTCCATGCCAAGTAGAGTCCAATCCGGACACGGTGCAGTCTTCGATCTTCACACCCATCAGTCTGGCCCATAGATAACAGGCCGGACGTCCGAGGACCCCTTAGTCCAAGACTCCCTCAGCGGTAGCGGAGGGAGACCAGGATTTCCCTGAGGACGGTCCTCGCGAGGCTGGTCCCTCCAGGAACCCTCACGAGGCTGGTCCTGCCAGCGATCCTCACGAGGCCGGTCGCGCCACTCCTGGCGGGAGCCGCGGTCGTCCCAACGTCCTCCGCCTCATCCTCCTCGTCGGTCGTAGCCCCGGTCATTGCGCTCGGGGCTTCGACCCAAGCGTCCATCTCGAATGGCCCTGAGCTCTTGACAATCGTTGGTGTTGTGGCTACGCACGTTGTGGAAGGCGCAGAATGGACGGCCGCCCTTGGGTGACTCGAGGAGGTCCCGACCGTGCTTTGTGTCTAGCTCTGCCACAAGTACGGCCACTCCCTTGCGCTTCTCATCCTCGACCTTGGCCTTCTTCTCCTCTGGGTCTGCGGCAGGGAGCTCGACGAGGGAGAGACGCCCCTCCTCAGCTCTTGCACACTTGGTTGCTATGTTGAACAGCTCCAGAGTCGTGCATAGCTCCTCATGGATGGCAAGATCCTCCTTCATCTTGATGCCGCGCATGCCATCGGAAAACGATGAGATGATGGCCTCGTCCATCACCTTGGGGATCTTGAGACGCACGCTGTTGAAGCACTGGATGTACTTCTGCACGGTCTCTCTCGGCTGTTGTTTGATGCGGCGCAGGTCACCCGTGGCCGGAGGGCAGGCGCGAGTGCCCTGGAAGTTGGCGACGAAGCGGTCTTGCATCTCACCCCAGGAGGAGATCGAGCATGGAGGCAAGTTCAGGAGCCACGAGCGAGCGCCATCCTTGAGAGCCATGGGAAACCAATTCGCCATGACTTTTTTGTCGCCGTTGGCCGCCTCGATGCTCAGCTCGTCGAGCTGCAGGAACTCCATGGGGTCGGGGGTGCCATCGTAGCGAGGAGGCAGATTTGGCTTGAACTTGCCTGGCTAAACGATGCTACGCAGCTCAGGAGTGAAGGTGCGGCAGCCTGTCGTGGCCACCGGGGCCCTTTGCTGATGCGGGGCCTGGCCTGGATGTCCGCGCACCGCCGCCGCAGGCGGCACGCGGCCTTGTCGTGGTGGTGCTGGGAACCCTGGAGCATTTTCTTGTGGCCAGGGAACCTCTCGGCAACTTCCTTCTTCGTGCGCGGGCACACGACACGGTGGATCATGCTGCGGGACCGCGCGTCTTGGGGCGAGGACACCGTCTTGATGCAGAGGGGGTGGCGGCGCCTCCGTGAGCTGCGCGTCTCGCCGCAAGGGCACTATCTTGATGCGGAGGCAGCGGAAGTGCTCCGTGAGCTACATCGCCCGTGGCTGGAGGTGGGCGAGACAGCGAGAGGGATGGCGCAGGAGAGCCTCCAGCGGTGCTGACGAGCTCGGCGATGCGGTCCAACCAGTCCTCGTAGAGGTCGTCGACCGGGCGGTAACGCAGGAGCTCGCGTGCCATGAGCAGCGCAGCCTGCGCGTCTGTGGGTGCGCCGCGAGCGTGAGACGATGAGCCGACCGGAGTTAGCGATGGAGTGGCAGTGCGGTCGCCCGGCCCCATGGAGGGGTGCAGTGAGGACGCTTACTGCTCGTTTGCTGCCGGGCCGGTAGCGATTTTGGCAACAGGAGATGGAGAACGGCGAGGGCGGCCCGGCGCTCGGCGCGGGCTCGGGGCGCGTCTGACATGGATGTGGTGGAGCGGTGGAATGCGGATCAGCGGAAGGAAAGCTTCAGCGCTCCTCTACCTGGCGCGCCAAATGTCGGGTTTTGGGTTCGGGCAAAACCCTTGAGATTCGAACACTACGGTGCACACGAAGATCTCTCCTCCCTCTAACTCACGCCTTCACCACAATCTCAAGGCTCAGCGCGTCGAACTCGCAGAACAAAGGGACAAAAGACTTATACTGGTTCGGGCCACCGATGTGGTGTAATACCCTACTCCAGTGTGGTGTGGTGGATTGCCTCTTGGGCTGAGGATGAACAGTTACAAGGGAAGAACAGCCTCCTGAGGAGAGGTGTTCTTGTGCTTCGCGAGTTTGTGTGGTCGCCTTGGTGGAATGGATCTGGTCCAAGATGAGATGCCTCCCTACGATGGTGGCTAGTCCTATATATAGAGGCCCGGGTCCTCTTCCCAAATATTAGGCGGGAAGGGATCCCACAACGGCCAAATTGAAGGGGGACAACTAGTATAGGCTATCCTGACAAAAGATGGTCTTCGCCTGCCAAAGGCTCTGGTGATGATGCCGTCCTGGGCTCCACGATGACCTCCATGCTGCTGTCATGCTGGTCTTGGTCTTGTTGCACCGATATGGAAACCTTTGCTTGACGCCTTGGGACTCCGCACCTACGCTTGCCTCTTTAACACCAAAGAGGAAACAAGGACACTACGCGCGCTGGCGCCCGCCTGGCCCTGGTCGTCATGGCTTGCGTCACAGGAACCTCGGGAGGCGCCCCTTGCCTTGATCTCTCCGCCCCTCGTGAGCCAGCCTGGTGAGGCTGCCCCCGAGAATGTCTTGCATCGTCTGCCTCGCGAGGCTTGGCCCCTCGCGAGGGTCTTGAGTGTTTTGCTGGTGAAGATGGGCCGTACAGGGCCCCTGGTGGAGCCATGCCATGGGCCGCAGGCAGGCAAGTCTGGGGACCCCCGTTCCTAGGACGCCGACAAGATCTCAATCCATTCGGGGGCTAGTGATGATGACATGTACCTAGGGTAGGGTCTTTGGCCTGACCTAGACGCCCCACCCAAGGACACCACCCTAGAGTCAAAGACATACAAAGTTCTACAAAAGATAATGACTGAAAACACCCTGAAGTGTAATCCACTCGACGGCAGATTCCACTCGGATATCCCAATTCCACTCGACATAATCATTTGATACGTCTCTGAAAGTGCTAGTTATCGACTAGAGGGGGGTGAATAGGCGATTTTTATGAAACTCTTCAAAACATGGAGGCTTTGAAGATAAACAAAAGAATTGAACCTATTGATATGCAGTGGAAGGTAGACTACACTAGACAAGCCATAGTCAAGTAAGCAATGAAGTGAAAGCACGAAGAATATCAGCAGCTAGGTAGTATGGATCAGGATGGAAGATAGTATGAAGCCAAACATTAAACAGTCTTCACTCAGTGAAATCAATCAGATCATACAGGCAAGAAATGAAGGATAGAACCAGTAGCTTGATGAAGACAAGGATTTGGTAGACCAGTTCCAGTTGTTGTGACAACTGTACGTCTGGTTAGGTTGGCTGAGATTCAACTTAGAAGACCGCGTCTTCACCTTATTCCCCTTGAGCTAAGGACATGCAGTCCTCGCCCAATCACACTGGTAAGTCTTCAAGGTAGACTTCCAAACCTTCACAGACTTCGTTCACCGGCGATCCACAATGACTCTTGGATGCTCAGAACGCGACGCCTAACTGGCTGGAGGATTCACAGTCCCCAAGTGTAATAAGTCTTTAGGTCACGCGGACAGAAAGACTTCAGTGATGCGTAACACTCTTTGGCTCTGGCTGTCTTGGGCTTTGTCCTTGCAAGGATCTCTCTCTCAAATTCTTCGTAGGTGGATTGCTCTCAAGTGACAAAACATGTGCACTAACTCCGAGAAGCCACAAATTTATGGTGTAGGGGGTGGGCTATTTATCGCCAGGAGGCAACCCGACCTGATTTGTCTGAAATGACCCTGGGTCACTAAGGAAATGACACGTGTCCAACGGTCAGATTTCAAACACACGCGGCAGCTTGACTTGGGCTACAAGTAAAGCTGACTTATCCAACTCTGGATAAGATTTTCTCTCATTGTATTCACTCGAAGACATAGGATTTGGTCGAGCATCAGATCAGTCACTCTGACTTTGTCCACTTGGACCCCACATAACAGTGCGGTGGTTCCTATGACTCAACAAAGAAGAAAAGGAAACTACGAAACAACTATGTCTTAATACTCCTTAGTCTTCATATGATGTCTTCTCATGTCATAGTCTTCAATTTGAATCTTTTCACAGACCACCATTGTCTTGAATGACTTTACACATTTTTAGGGGTCATCTCTGGTAGGTAAAACGAATCAATATGGGACTACTACCTGTGTTATCCTGCAATTCTCACAAACACATTAGTCCCTCAACCAAGTTTGTCGTCAATACTCCAAAACCAACTAGGGGTGGTAGTAGATGCACTTATAATCTCCCCCTTTTTGGTGATTGATGATAAACTGGTTGAAGTTTTCAAGGGGGATAAAAGTATGTTGAAGTTGAGAATTACGACATTGTCTTCATAAGTAGCAAAAGGATCCCCTTGAAGATGTGCATATAAGTAGTTTGCTTTTGAATGAAAATGCACATGGTAGGTTTCACTTTGTGGAGATCCTCTTCAACTTATGAAGACAATTCATCATGCATATAAAGATATAACAAAGATAATGACATGCATAGTGAAAAATGGATGTCTGCGGTATGACTTAATGCAGAATTTATCATCGCATCACAGAGTAGCAGACGACCATCGAGTTTAAGTGTTACAACCCAAAGAACCAAATGTATCAATAAATAATGAGAGTTGTAAACACTTGGCAGAAATAGTGCAACCACCCATAAGGACCCGCTTGAAGACTATCAACTCATATGCTTCTCCCCCTTTTGTCAGTAATGACCAAAAAGGTTTGAAGACATAGAGTATCTACTCGTTCCCATCAGGAGTAGATGTAGGTGCAGGGTCGACGTTGGAGTTCGGTGGTGCAGAAGTGTAACACCCATGATGCGGCTATATCTCCCACCTGTCGAGGCACGACTTAGAGGCATAACCGCATTGTGGTTTTGTCGCAAGAGGGGTAATCTTCACACAATCCCACGTACTGAATAAGAAAGGGATAAGGAGTTGGCTTACAATCGCCACTTCACACAAATAACAAGTTAAACATACATCATCTAGAATACAATCAAGGTCCGACTACGGAACCAAAAATAAAAGAAGAAAACCCCAAATGTTAGATCCCGATCGTCCCAACTGGGCTCCACTATTGATCAACCGGAAAAGACACATAACAACGAACAAGATCTTCATCGAGCTCCCACTTGAGCTCGGTAGCGCCACCTGCACTGGTATCATCGGCACCTGAAATTGTTTGGAAGTATCTGTGAGTCAAGAGGACTCAGCAATCTCACACCCGCAAGATCAAGACTATTTAAGCTTATGTGTAGGATAAGGTAATGAGGTGGAGCTGCAGCAAGCACTAAGCATATATGGTGGCTAACATACGCAAATAAGATTGAGAAGAGAAGCAACGCACGGTCGTGAAGCTAGAAGTGATCAAGAAGTGATCCTGAAACTACTTACGTTCAAGCATAACACAAGATCGTGTTCACTTCTCGGACTCCGCCGGAAAGAGACCATCACGGCTACACACGCGGTTGATGCATTTTCATTAAGTTAAGTGTCAAATTATCTACAACCGGACATTAACAAATTCCCATCTGCCACATAACGGAGAGCACGACTTTCGGAAGTTTATACCCTGCAGGGTTGTCCCAACTTAACCCATCACAAGCTCTCACGGTCAATGAAGGATATTCCTCCTCCCGGAAAGACCCGATCAGTCTCGGAATCCCGGTTACAAGACATTTCGACAATGGTAAAACAAGACCAGCAAAGCCGCCCGATGTGTCAACAATCCCGATAGGAATCACACGTATCTCGTTCTCAGGACACACCGGATAGGTCAAGCTATGAGTAAAACCAGCCCTCAGGTTGCCCCGAGGTGGCCTCGCAGCTCGCCCGCTTCGGACCAACACTTAGAGACGCACTGGCCTGGGGGGTTAAAATAAAGGGACCAACATGGAACAAACTTCAGCTTCACTTGCAACTAACAATGCTATAAGAGGGGCTGAGCAAAGCGGTAACTTAGCCAAACAACGGTTTGCTAGGAAAGGTGGGTTAGAGGCTTGACATGGCAATATGGGAGGCATGATATAACAAGTGGTAGGTATTGGAAATATGCCCTAGAGGCAATAATAAATTAGTTATTATTATATATTTCATTGTTCATGATAATCGTTTATTATCCATGCTAGAATTGTATTGATAGGAAACTCAGATACATGTGTGGATGCATATACAACACCATGTCCCTAGTAAGCCTCTAGTTGACTAGCTCGTTGATCAATAGATGGTTACGGTTTCCTGACCATGGACATTGGATGTCATTGATAACGGGATCACATCATTAGGAGAATGATGTGATGGACAAGACCCAATCCTAAGCCTAGCACAAAGTTCGTGAAGTTCGTATGCTAAAGCTTTCCTAATGTCAAGTATTATTTCCTTAGACCATGAGATTGTGCAACTCCCGGATAGCGTAGGAGTGCTTTGGGTGTGCCAAACATCACAATGTAACTGGGTGGCTATAAATGTTCACTACAGGTATCTCCGAAAGTGTCTGTTGGGTTGGCACGAATCGAGACTGGGATTTGTCACTCCGTGTAACGGAGAGGTATCCCTGGGCCCACTCGGTAGGACATCATCATAATGTGCACAATGTGACCACGGAGTTGATCACGGGATGATGTGTTACGGAACGAGTAAAGAGACTTGTTGGCAACGAGATTGAACAAGGTATCGGGATACCGACGATCGAATCTCGGGCAAGTATCGTACCGCTAGACAATGGGAATTGTATACGGGATTGATTAAGTCCTTGACATCGTGGTTCATCCGATGAGATCATCATGGAGCATGTGGGAGCCAACATGGGTATCCAGATCCCGCTATTGGTTATTGACCGGAGAGTTGTATCGGCCATGTCTGCATGACTCCCGAACCCATAGGGTCTACACACTTAAGGTTCGATGACGCTAGGGTTATAGGGAATAGATATACGTGGTTACCGAATGTTGTTCGGAGTCCCGGATGAGATCTCGGACGTCACGAGGAGTTCCAGAATGGTCCGGAGGTAAAGATTGATATATAGGAAGTATGGTTTTGGCCACCGGAAGTGTTCCGGGCATCACCGGTAGTGTACTGGGACCGCCGGAGGGGTCTGGGGGTCCACCTGGTGGGGCCACCAGCCCCGGAGGCCTATATGGGCCAATAGTGAGAAGGCACCAGCCCCTAGGTGGGCTGGGGCGCCTCCCACCAGGGCCCAAGGCGCCTCCAGGAGGGGAAGGGGCAAACCCTAGGGAAGATGGGCCCTAAGGCCCACCCCAGGTGCGCCTCCCCCTCTCCCCCTTGTGGCCGCCACCCAGATGGGATCTGGGGGCTGCCTCCACCCCTAGGGAGGGAACCCTAGGTGGGGGTGCAGCCCCTCCCCTTCCCGTATATATACTTGAGGTTTGGGGCTGCCCAACACATGTGATTCAATCTCCTGTTGGCGCATCCCTACCCCTCTCCCTCCTCGTCTATTGCGGTGCTTGGCGAAGCCCTGCTGGAGTACCACGCTCCTCCACCACCACCACGCCATCGTGCTGCTGCTGGATGGAGTCTTCCGCAACCTCTCCTTCTCCCCTTGCTGCATCAAGGCGTAGGAGACGTCACCGGGCTGTACGTGTGTTGAACGCGGAGGTGTCGTCCGTTCGGCACTAGGATCATCGGTGATTTGGATCACGACGAGTACGACTCCATCAACCCCGTTCACTTGAACGCTTCCGCTTAGCGATCTACAAGGGTATGTAGATGCACTCTCCTTCCCCTCATTGCTAGATTACTCCATAGATTGATCTTGGTGATGCGTAGAAAATTTTGAATTTATGCTACATTCCCCAACAGTGGTATCAGAGCTAGGTCTATGCGTAGTTACTATGCACGAGTAGAACTCAAAGTAGTTGTGGGCGTCGATATTGTCAATTATCTTGCCGTTACTAGTCTTATCTTGATTCGGCGGCATTGTGGGATGAAGCGGCCCGGACCAACCTTACACACACGCTTACGTGAGACCGGTTCCACTGACTGACATGCACTAGTTGCATAAGGTGGCTAGCGGGTGTCTGTCTCTCCCACTTTAGTCGGATCGGATTCGATGAACAAGGTCCTTATGAAGGGTAAATAGAAATTGGCAATTCACGTTGTGGTTTTAGCGTAGGTAAGAAATGTTCTTGCTAGAAACCTATAGCAGCCACATAAAAAACTTGCAACAACAATTAGAGGGCGTCTAACTTGTTTTTGCAGCAAGTATTTTGTGATGTGATATGGCCAAAGGATGTGATGAATGATATATGTGATGTAGGAGATGATCATGTTCTTGTAATAGGAATCACAACTTGCATGTCGATGAGTATGACAACCGGCAGGAGCCATAGGAGTTGTCTTTATTTATTTATGACCTGCGTGTCAACATAAACGTCATGTAATTACTTTACTTTATTGCTAAAGCGTTAGCCATAGTAGTAGAAGTAATAGATGACGAGACAACTTCAAGAAGACACGATGATGGAGATCATGATGATGGAGATCACGGTGTCATGCCGGTGACAACGATGATCATGGAGCCTCGAAGATGGAGATCAAAAGGAGCAAAATGATATTGGTCATATCATGTCACTATTTGATTGCATGTGATGTTTATCATGTTTTACATCTTATTTGCTTAGAACGACGGTAGCTTAAATAAGATGATCCCTCACTAAAATTTCAAGAAAGGTGTTCCCCCTAACTGTGCACCATTGGGAAGGTTCTTTGTTTCGAAGCACCACGTGATGATCGGGTGTGATAGATTCTAACGTTCGAGTACAACGGGTGTAAGCCAGATTTACACAGCAAAAACACTTAGGTTGACTTGACGAGCCTAGCATGTACAGACATGGACTCGGAACATGGAAGAATGAAAGGTCGAGCATGAGTCGTATAGAAGATACGATCAACATGAAGATGTTCACCGATGTTGACTAGTCCGTCTCACAGGATGATCGGACACGGCCTAGTTGACTCGGATCATGTTTCACTTAGATGACTAGAGGGATGTCTATCTGAGTGGGAGTTCATTAGATGAACTCAATTATCATGAACATAGTCTAAATTGTCTTTGCAAATATGTTGTAGATAAATAGCTCACGTTGTAGCTCCCTGTTTCAATATGTTCCTAGAGAAAGACCAAGTTGAAAGATATTGTAAGCACTGATGCGGACTAGGTCCGTAGTCCGAGGAGTGTCCTCACTGCTACGCAAAAGGCTTACGTCTTTGATACACCGCTCGATGTGCAAACCCCTACAACATCGTCTGTGGATGTTGTGAACACCTAACAGACACGTCTTGATGACTATTTGATAGTTTAGTGCACCATACTTTACGGCTTAGAATCGGGATTCCAATGACGTTTTGAATGCCATAGAACATATGAGATGTTCCAAGAGCTGAAATTGGGATTTCAGGCTCATGCCCGTGTTGAGAGGTGTGAGACCTCTGACAAGTTCTTTTGCCAACAAGATGGAGGAGAATAGCACAGCTAGTGAGCATGTGCTCAGAATGTCTGGGTGCTACAATCACTTAAATCAAGTGGGAGTTAAACTTCCAGATAAGATAGTGATTGATAGAGTTCTCTAGCCACTATCACTAAGCTACTAGATCTTCGTGATGAACTATGACATGCAAGGGATGGAGTTGATCCCCGAACTGTTCGCGGTGCTTAAGACCGCAAAAGGTAGAAATCAAGAAGGAGCATCAAGTGTTGATGGTTAAATAAGACCACTGGTTTCAAGAAGGGCAAGGGCTAGAAGGGAAACTTCATGGATGGCAAACCAGTTGCCGCTCCAGTAAAGGAACCCAAGGTTGAACCCAAACCCGAGACTAAGTGCTTCTATTGTAAAGGGGACGGTCACTGGTAGCGGAATTACCCCAAATGCATGGTAGATAAGAAGGCTGGCAACTTCAACAAAGTAGATACGTGTTATTAATGTGTACCTCGCTACTACTCCTGGTAGCACCTGGGTATTGGATACCGGTTCAGTTACTATTACTGGTGACTTGAAGCAAAAGCTACAAACTAAACGGAGACTGGCTAAGGGCGAGGTGACGATGTGTGTTGGAAGTATTTCCAAAGTTGATGAGATCACCATCGCATGCTCCATCTGCCTTTGGGATTAGTATTGAACCTAGATAAAATGTTATCAGGTGTCTACGTTGAGCATGAATATGATTAGATCATGTTCATTGCAATACGGTCATTCATTTAAGTTAGAGAATAATGGTTATTCTGTTTTACATGAATGATACCTTTCATGGTCATGCACCCTATGTGAATGGTTCATTGAATCTCGGTCGTGGTAATACACATGTTCACGCCAAAAGATGTAGAGTTAATAATGATAGTAGCACTTTCTCGTGGCACTGCCCTTAAGTCATATTGGCGTAAGATGCATGAAGAAACTCCATGTCGATGGACGTTTGGAGTCACTTGATTTTGAATCGCTTTACACATGCGAGCCATGCCTCATGGGCAGGATGACTAAGACCCCGCTTTCAGGTACAATGAAACGGGCAAGTGACTTGTTGGAAATCATACATGCTGATGCGTGTGATCCAATGAGAATTGAAGCATGTAGTGGATATCGCCATTTTCTCATCTTCACTGACGATTTGAGTAGATATAGGTATATTTACTTAATGAAGCACAAGTCTGAAACGTTTGAAAAGTTCACGCGATTTCAGAGTGAAGTTAAGAATCATGATAACAAAGAAGATCATGTTCCTATGATCTGATCAAAAGGGGATTTTCTGAGTTATGAGTTTGGCAATCACTTAAGACATTGTGGAATTGTTTCATAGTTGAAGCCACCTGGAGCACCACAAGGTAATGGTGTGTCCGGATGTCGTAATCGAACCTTATGAGATATGGTGCGATCTATGATGTCTCTTATCAATCTACTGTTTTCATTTTGAGGTTATGCGTTAGAGACAGCTGTATTCACTTTAGATAGGACACCATCTAAGTCCGTTGAGACGATGTCGTATGAACGTTGGTTTGGCAAGAAACCAAAGTTGTCGTTTCTTAATGTTCGGGGCTGCGATGCTTAAGGCTTCACCCGGAGAAGCTCGAACCCAAAGCGGACAAACACATCTTCATAGGATACCCAAAGGTGACAGTTGGGTATACCTTCTATCTCAGATCTGAGGGCAAATTGTTTGTCGCTAAGAACGGGTCCTTTCTCGAGAAGGAGTTTCTCTCGAAAGAATTGAGTGGGAGGAAGATATAACTTGATGAGGTTGTCAAACCTTTACTTCAACCAGAGAGTGATGCAACACAGAAAGATGTTTTCTGCGGCGCCTACGTCTGTTGAATAGGAAGTTAATGATAGTGATCATGAAGCTTTAGATCAAGTTGCTATCGAACATCGTAGGTCGACAAGGATATGTACTACTCCTGAGTGGTACAGTAATCCTGTCTACGATATCATGTTGTTAGACAACAATGAACCTACGAGCTATGGAGAAGCGATGGTGGGCCCGTATTCCGACAAATGGTTAGAAGCCATGAAATCCAAGATAGGATCCATGTATGGACTTTGGTGGACTTGCCCGATGATCGGCAAGCCATTGAGATAAATGGATCTTTAAGAAGAAGACGGACGTGGGCGGTAATGTTACCGTCTATGAAGCTCGACTTGTGGGAAAGAGTCTTTTCACAAGTTCAAGGAGTTGACTACGATGAGAATTTCTCACCCGTAGCGATGCTTAAGTCCGTCGGAATCATGTTAGCATTAGCTGTATTTTTCGATTATGAAATCTTACAGATGGATGTCAAAACAAGTTTTCTTACCAAGTTTTCGTAAGAAAAGTTGTATGTGATACAATAAAAGTTTTTGACGATCCTAAAAGGTATGCTGGCTCCAGCAATCCTTCTATGGACTAGAGCAAGCATCTCGGAGTCGGAATATATGCTTTGATGGAGTAATCAAAGCTTTTAGGTTTATACAATGTTTGTTAGAAGCTTGTATTTACAAGAAAGTGAGTGGGAGCACTACAACATTTCTGATAAGTACATGTGGATGACATATTGTTGATCCAAAATAATGTAGAATTTCTGGAAAGCATAAATGGTTTGTTTGAAGAGTGATTTTCAAAGGAAAACCTGGATAAAGCTGCTTACATATTGGGCATCAAGATCTATAGAGATAGATCAAGACGCCTGATGTCACTTTCAAAGAACGCACACCTTGACATGTTTTTGAAGGAGTTCAAAATAGATCAGTCAAAGAAGGGGTTCTTACCTGAGTTGTAAGGTGTGAAGTTGAGTAAGACTCAAAGATTGGCCACGACAGAAGAAAGAGGAAGGACAAAGGTCGTCCCCTATGCTCTTGTAATAGGCTCTATATGGTATGCCATGCTGAGTACCGCACCTGATGTGTGCCTTGCCACATATCTGGCAAGAGGGTACAAAGGTGATCTAGGAGTAGATCACCAGATAGCGGTCAAAATTATCCTTAGAGGAATAAGGAAATGTTTCTCGGTTATGGAGGTGATAAAGAGTTCGACGTAAAGAGTTACATCGATGCAAGCTTAACACCTATCCGGATAGCTCCGAGTAGAGATACCGGATACGTATAATGGAGCAACAATTTGGAATAGCTCCAAGTGGAATGTGGTAGCAACATCTACGATATGAAATAAAGTTTTGCGAAATACATAGGGATCTGAAGATGGCCAGACCCGTTGACTACAACCTCTCTCACAAGCATAACATGATCAAACCCAGAACTCTTTGAGTGTTAATCACATAGTGATGTGAACTGGATCATTGAGTCTAGTAGACTCTTGGATGTTGGTCGCATGGCGATGTGACCTGTGAGTGTTAATCACATGGCGATGTGAACTAGATTATTGACTCTAGTGCAAGTGGGAGACTGTTGGAAATATGCCCTAGAGGCAATAATAAATTAGTTATTATTATATATTTCATTGTTCATGATAATAGTTTATTATCCATGCTAGAATTGTATTGATAGGAAACTCAGATACATGTGTGGATACATAGACAACACCATGTCCCTAGTAAGCCTCTAGTTGACTAGCTCGTTGATCAATAGATGGTTACGGTTTCCTGACCATGGACATTGGATGTCATTGATAACGGGATCACATCATTAGGAGAATGATGTGATGGACAAGACCCAATCCTAAGCCTAGCACAAAGATCGTGTAGTTCGTATGCTAAAGCTTTCCTAATGTCAAGTATCATTTCCTTAGACCATGAGATTGTGCAACTCCCGGATACCGTAGGAGTGCTTTGGGTGTGCCAAACGTCACAACGTAACTGGGTGGCTGTAAAGGTTCACTACAGGTATCTCCGAAAGTGTCTGTTCGGTTGGCACGAATCGAGACTGGGATTTGTCACTCCGTGTAACGGAGAGGTATCTCTGGGCCCACTCGGTAGGACATCATCATAATGTGCACAATGTGACCAAGGTGTTGATCACGGGATGATGTGTTACGGAACGAGTAAAGAGACTTTCCGGTAACGAGATTGAACAAGGTATCGGGATACCGACAATCGAATCTCGGGCAAGTATCGTACTGCTAGACAAAGGGAATTGTATACGGGATTGATTAAGTCATTGACATCGTGGTTCATCTGATGAGATCATCGTGGAGCATGTGGGAGCCAACATGGGTATCCAGATCCCTCTGTTGGTTATTGAACGGAGAGTTGTCTCGGCCATGTCTGCATGACTCCCGAACCCGTAGGGTCTACACGCTTAAGGTTCGATGACGCTAGGGTTATATGGAATAGATATATGTGGTTACCGAATGTTGTTCGGAGTCCCAGATGAGATCTCGGACGTCACGAGGAGTTCTGGAATGGTCCGGAGGTAAAGATTGATATATAGGAAGTATGGTTTTGGCCACCGGAAGTGTTCCGTGCATCACCGGTAGTGTACCGAGACCGCCAGAGGGGTCCGGGGGTCCACCAGGTGGGGCCACCAGCCCCGGAGGCCTACATGAGCCAATAGTGGGAAGGCACCAGCCCCTAGGTGGGCTGGGGCGCCTCCCACCAGGGCCCAAGGCGCCTCCAAGAGGGGAACGGGGCAAACCCTAGGGCAGATGGGCCCTAAGGCCCACCCCAGGTGCACCTCCCCCTCTCCCCCATGTGGCCGCCACCCAAATGGGATCTGGGTGCTGCCGCCACCCCTACGGAGGGAACCCTAGGTGGGGGCACAGCCCCTCCCCTTCCCTTATATATACTTGAGGTTTGGGGCTGCCCAACACATGTGATTCAATCTCCTATTGGCGCAGCCCTACCCCTCTCCCTCCTCGTCTCTTGCGGTGCTTGGCGAAGCCCTGCTGGAGTACCACGCTCCTCCACCACCACCACGCCGTCGTGCTGCTGCTGGATGGAGTCTTCCCCAACCTCTCCTTCTCCCCTTGCTGGATCAAGGTGTAGGAGACGTCACTAGGCTGTACATGTGTTGAACGCGGAGCTCCCGTCCGTTCGGCACTAGGATCATCGGTGATTTGGATCACGACGAGTACGACTCCATCAACCCCGTTCACTTGAACGCTTCCGCTTAGCGATCTACAAGGGTATGTACATGCACTCTCCTTCCCCTCGTTGCTAGATTACTCCATAGATTGATCTTGGTGATGCGTAGAAAATTTTGAATTTATGCTACGTTCCCCAACATTAGGTAGCGCGACATAGCGATAGAACGAACAACTAGCAAGCGAAGACAGAAGTGATTTCGAGGGTATGGTCATCTTGCCTGAGATCCTGCAAGGAAGAAGAACGAGTCCATGAAGAAGGCGAACAGACGTATTCGAACGGATCCCTCACAACTCCGGAGCGAAACTGAAGCTAACGACGGAAGCAACCCGGAAAGAAGCAAGCAACACAGTAAACAACCATCACATAAACATGGCATGATGCACAACCAAGTATGATGCATGTCCGGTTTAATCAGGCATGGCATGGCAAAGTGCAACAATCAATACTACAAATTAAGTGGAGCTCAATATGCAACAGAGTTGCATATTGAAGAAAACACCACATTCAAACATTTAGTTCACTCTCATTTATTTACCCAACAATGTTAAATGTTATCAAACATGGAAAGGGGTGAAGCATATGAAAACTACCTATCTAGGCAGGTTTAAATGAGGCCGGAAACTACAAACAACAATTCCAGAAAAACCTCATATGCAACTTATGGATTTTGTATTGTTCTGCCCTAAACCATATTTTAGAGTTGTTACACATGCAAGATGAATGCACCATGTTAAACTAGGCATTTTTCCACCCCATTTACATATAAAGTTTATAAAAAACCGAGTGACGGTTAATTAGTTATGAAATAAAGCATTTTAACATGGCATATGAGCAAATTAAAGCAAACAACAATTTAAGCATTTTAAACATTCATGACAGTTGCATATTGTGAAACTAGACAAAATTCTAAGCATTTTTCATATATAATTTATTTTAATCCGATGGATGGTTAAAGAGTTATTAAATGCAAGAAGTCTAGGGGTTTTCCTGCAAAACTATAAACTCCTGGATAAATAGCTAAATCGCATAATAGAAAAAAAACAGGAACTGGGACGGAACCGGCTGACCCAACCGAAGGAAAAAAAAGGAGGTGCTGGGGGTGGCCTCACCATGGGCTGAGTCCCGGCTTGGCAGAGGAGGCCCGCTTGGGGCGCTGGGCCTTGGGTGGGTCGCGACCCACGTGGACGCCGACTCAGAGGGAGACAGAATCGGGGATCTCCCAATCCGAACGACGCATGGCAGTGATCGCCGGTGAGGGTGACGGGGACGACAAGGTCGAAGGTGGATCCGGCGAGGGGAAAGCAGTAGAGGCGGCGAACGGCGTGAAGAGGCCTGATCTGGGTCAAGGAGCTCGCCGGGGCTCCATTCCCGGCGATGACGAGGGGTCCCGTGACAAACTCGTCGGAGCTCCATGTCAGCGGCAATGCGGGGCGGGATACGACATGGAGGAGAGGGACTTGGGGCGAAGGCGAGCAGGCGATGTCGGACGGCGGAGCTGGAGGCGCGCGAGGGCGGCAGTCGCCGGCGCGGGGCGAGGTCGCCGGAGGCGAGGCTCTGGATCGGGGCTCCTACCGATCTAGAGCTCGGGACGATGCATCTGACGGGGAGCGACGCGGTCGGCCCCGGGCGGGCCTCCCGTGGGCTTCACAGGGTCGCGGCAGAGGGGAGCGGGCAAGGGCGACCTGGCGCCGTCCTGTTGGCTGCGGGCGACTGCACGGTGGCGGCTAGCCACTAGGGGCACGCCATTTGGCAACGGCGAGGTGGCAGCCCGGGAGGAGGCCAAGTGGTGGCGGCGGAGCGGATCTGGCGGCGACAATTGGCGGGTGGAGGCTGGGGCTACACGGAAAAAGAGGAGGAGGGTGGAAGAAGGCCAAAAATGGACCAGGGGTGTCCATATATAACAGGAGGAGCTAGGCTTGGGGGTTTTGCTCCGTTTCGGAGCCGTTCGATCGCCATCGGACGGTCCGGAGCGGAGGGGGTAGGTAGGTGGGCTAGATGGACTGTGTAGAGGGGCTTGGGCTGAGAGGAGAGGAAAGAAGCCAGCCCGGTGATACGTCTCCGTCGTATCTATAATTTTTGATTGCTCCATGCCAATATTCTACAACTTTCATATACTTTTGGCAACTTTTTATACTATTTTTGGGACTAACATATTGATCCAGTGCCCAGTGCCAGTTCCTGTTTGTTGCATGTTTTTTGTTTCGCAAAATATCCATATCAAACGGAGTCCAAACGGGATAAAAATTTACGGAGATTTTTTTGGAATATATATGATTTTTGGGAAGAAAAATCCACGCGAGAAGGTGACCGAGGTGGCCATGAGGCAGGGGGCGCGCCCCTGACCCTCGTGGGGCACCCGTAAGGCGGTTGATTCCCTTCTTTCACTGCAAGAAAGCTAATATCCAGATAGAGATCATCTTAAAATTTCAGCCCAATCGGAGTTACGGATCTCCGGGAATTTAAGAAACGGTGAAAGGGAAGAATCTGAGAACGGAGAAACAGAGAGAGACGGAGAGACAGATCCAATATCGGAGGGGCTCTCGCCCCTCCCACGCCATGGAGGCCATGGACCAGAGGGGAAACCCTTCTCCCATCTAGGGAGGAGGTCAAGGAAGAAGAAGAAGGAGGGGGGCTCTCTCCCCCTTGCTTCCGGTGGCACCGAGTGCCACCGGGGGCCATCATCATCACCGCGATCTACACCAACACCTCCGCCATCTTCACCAACATCTCCATCACCTTCCCCGCTCTATCTACAGCGGTCCACTCTCCCGCAACCCGTTGTACCCTCTACTTGAATGTGGTGCTTTATGCTTCATATTATTATCCAATGATGTGTTGCCATCCTATGATGTCTGAGTAGATTTTCGTTGTCCTATCGGTGGTTGATGAATTGCTATGATTGATTTAATTTGCTTGTGGTTATGTTCCTGTCCTTTGGTGCCCATCATATGCTTGCGCGCGTGGATCACACCTTAGGGTTAGTTGTATGTTGACAAGACTATGTATTGGAGGGCAAGAGTGATAGAAGCTTCAACCTAGCATAGAAATTGATGCATATGGGATTGAAGGGGGACCAATATATCTTAATGCTATGGTTGGGTTTTACCTTAATGAACATTAGTAGTTGCGGATGCTTGCTAATAGTTCCAATCATAAGTGCATAGAATTCCAAGTCAGGGATGACATGCTAGCAGTGGCCTCTCCCACATAATACTTGCTATCGGTCTAGTAAAGTAGTCAATTGCTTAGGGGCAATTTCACAACTCCTACCACCAATTTTCCACACTCGCTATATTTACTTTATTCTTTCTTTATCTAAACATCCCCTACTTTTTATTTACGTACTCTTTATTATCTTGCAAACCTATCCAACAACACCTACAAAGTACTTCTAGTTTCATACTTGTTCTAGGTAAAGAGAACGTCAAGCGTGCGTAGAGTTGTATCGGTGGTCGATAGAACTTGAGGGAATATTTGCTCTACCTTTAGCTCCTCATTGGGTTCGACACTCTTACTTATCGAAAACTGTTGCGATCCCCTATACTTGTGGGTTATCAAGACCTTTTTCTGGCGCCGTTGCCGGGGAGCAATAGCGTGGGGTGAATATTCTCGTGTGTGCTTGTTTGCTTTATCACTAAGTAATTTTTATTTGCTGTTTGTAGTTGTTTTCTATCTTTAGTTACCAAAAAAAATAGTTGTACCTACTAAACCAATGGTTGAAGAACCACTCAAAATCTATCGAAGCTTATTATTTGGATCATCTTTGATCCCTATGTGCTCGTGCTGAAACCCCAACTAGCTTAGTTGAGGGAAAATCTTTAGATGAGCATGCTTGTTATGTGCGACACCGAATATCTGAAAAAGGGAAAATTTTACTGGGTCAAATTCATCGTTTACAATGCTATGCTTGGAATTTATGTGAAATATATGATTTTACTTGTTGTTCTGAAAACCCTAAGAAACACCTTCCCTATCAATGTGAGTTTAGTGATAATGGAATCGTATCTTCGTATGCTAAGGGTGTTTATAATTACTATGATGTTCAACAAATTGAAGAATTTGTTGCTTTTAAGGGTGCTTACGAAATTGCTTCTTTGATTGAAAAGTATGATGCTACTCTTTACAAATCTGAAAATTTTGCCATACTTAAATATTGCTATGATAATTATGCTTCTAATGCCTATGTTGAACCATATATTGAGGACTACTCCGCTGTCCAAGAAGAGACTAATATTTTGCAGGAGTCTATGGAAGAGGAAATTGATGAAACTGTGAGCTCATTGGATGAAAAAGATGAGGAGGAGAGCAAAGAACAAAAGGAGGAAGAGCGGATTAGCTACCCGTGCCCACCTTCTAATGTGAGTAACTCTTGAACTCATACATTGTTTAATTTCCCTTCGTTCTTACCGAAGGATGATTGCTATGATGATTGTTATGATCCCGTTGATTCTCTTGAAATACCCCTTTTTGATGATGCTTGCTATGCTTGTGGCCAAGATGCCAATATAAATTATTCCCATGGAGATGAACTTGCTATAGTTCCTTATGTTAAACATGAAATTGTTGCTATTGCACCCACGCATGATAGTCCTATTATCTTTTTGAATTCTCCAAACTACACTATATCGGAGAAGTTTGCCCTTATTAAGGATTATATTGATGGGTTGCGTTTTACTATTACACATGATGATTTTGATGAATATAGTATGCATGTGCTTGCTGCTCCTACTTGCAATTATTATGAGAGAGGAACTATATCTCCACCTCTCTATGTTTCCAATACAATAAAATTGCAAGAAACTGCTTATGCTATGCATCGGCCTTTACTTTGTGTGCATGAATTGTTCTCTTATGACATGCCGATGCATAGGAAGAGAGTTAGACTTCGTAGTTGTATGATATATGTTACTTTGTGCTCACTACTAAATTACAAATCATTGTTAATTAAAATTGGCTTTGATATACCGTGGGATCCGGGTGGATCCATTACTTGAGCACTATATGCCTAGCTTAATGGCTTTAAAGAAAGCGCTGCCAGGGAGACAACCCAGAAGTTTTAGAGAGTCATTTATTTCTGTTGTGTGCTTTTATAAAGTTTAGAAATAAAAATAATGTGCCAAGGTTTGCCTTTAGGATGTTTACATTTTCTTGATGGTTTGTATGGTGCAGGACAGAAACTTTGGCTGTAGTGCGTGATTTTACATTTTTTGCTGGAACGTCAAATAGTTCTGATTCATTTTGCACTGTATTCCTATACAAATTTTTTATTTTTCCTAATTTTGGTAGAATTGTTCAAGTATAAGAAGTATGGTGAATGTTCAGATTATTACAGGCTGTTCTGTTTTAGACAGATTCTGTTTTTGATGCATAGTTTGCTTGTTTTGATGAAAATATCAATTTATATTAGTGGATTAAGCCATGAAAAATTTATATTACAGTAGACACAATGAAAAAACAAAATATGAATTGGTTTGCAACAGTACTTAGAGTAGTGATTTGCTTTATTATACTAACGGATCTTACCGAGTTTTCTGTTGAAGTTTTGTGTGGATAAAGTGTTCGATGATCGAGAAGACCTCGATGTGAGAAGAAGGAAGAGAGGAAAGAGCTCAAGCTTGGGGATGCCCGAGGCACCCCAAGTAAATATTCAAGGAGATTCAAGTGTCTAAGCTTGGGGATGCCCCGGAAGGCATCCCCTCTTTCTTCAACAAGTATCGGTATGTTTTCGGATTCGTTTCGTTCATGCGATATGTGCAATCTTGGAGCGTCTTTTGCATTCAGTTTTCATTTTTATTTTATGCACCATGCTGCTATGAGATAGTCCTTGGTTGATTTATAGAATGCTCTATGCACTTCACTTATATCTTTTGAGTATGGCCTTATAGAATGCTTCATGTGCTTCACTTATATCATTTGAAGTTTGGATTGCCTGTTTCTCTTTACATAGACAACCGCCATTTGTAGAATGCTCTTTTGCTTCACTTAGATTTGTTAGAGCATGGGCATATCTTTTGTAGAAAGAATTAAACTCTCTTACTTCACTTATATCTATTTAGAGAGATGACAGGAATTGGTCATTCACATGGTTAGTCATAAAATCCTACATAAAACTTGTAGATCACTGAATATGATGTGTTTGATTCCTTGCAATAGTTTTGCAATATAAAGATGGTGATATTAGAGTCATGCTAGTGGGTAGTTGTGGATTGTAAAAATACTTGTGTTGAGGTTTGTGATTCCCGTAGCATGCACGTATGGTGAACCGTTATGTAACGAAGTTGGAGCATGAGGTATTTATTGATTGTCTACCTTATGAGTGGCGGCCAGGGATGAGCGATGGTCTTTTCCTACCAAGCTATCCCCCTAGGAGCATGCGCGTAGTACTTTGTTTCGATGACTAATAGATTTTGGCAATACGTATGTGAGTTCTTTATGACTAATGTTGAGTCCATGGATTATACGCACTCTCACCCTTCCATCATTGCTAGTCTCTCTAGTACCGCGCAACTTTCACCGGTACCATAAACCCACCATATACCTTCCTCAAAACAGCCACGATACCTACCTATCATGGCATTTCCATAGCCATTCCGAGATATATTGCCATGAAACTTTCATCATCATCATATACATGACTTGAGCATTCATTGTCATATTGCTTTGCATGATCGTAAGATAGCTAGCATGATGTTTTCATGGCTTGTCCGTTTTTTATGTCATTGCTATGCCAGATCATTGCACATCCCGGTACACCGCCGGAGGCATTCATATAGTGTCATATCCTTGTTCTAGATATCGAGTTGTAATATTGAGTTGTATGTAAATAAAAGTGTGATGATCATCATTATTAGAACATTGTCCCATGTGAGGTTATCAAAATAAAAGTGGCCAAAGAAGCCCACAAAAAAGAGAGAGAGGCCAAAGAAGGCTACAAAAAAAGAAAAAAAAAGAAAAAACAAAAAAATGAGAGAAAAAGAGAGAAGGGGCAATGTTACTATCCTTTTACCACACTTGTGCTTCAGAGTAGCACCATGTTCTTCATATAGAGAGTCTCTTGAGTTATCACTTTCATATACTAGTGGGAATTTTCATTATAGAACTTGGCTTGTATATTCCAACGATGGGCTTCCTCAAATGCCCTGGGTCTTCATGAGAAAGCAAGTTGGATGCACACCCACTTAGTTTCAGTTAGAGCTTTCATATACTTATAGCTCTAGTGCATCCATTGCATGGCAATCCCTACTCACTCACATTGATATCTATTGATGGGCATCTCCATAGCCCGTTGATACGCCTAGTTGATGTGAGACTATCTTCTCCTTTTTGTCTTCTCCACAACTACCATTCTATTCCACCTATAGTGCTATGTCCATGGCTCACGCTCATGTATTGCGTGAAAGTTGAAAAGGTTTGAGAATGTCAAAAGTATGAAACAATTGCTTGGCTTGTCATCGGGGTTGTGCATGATGTGAGTATTTTGTGTGGTGAAGATGGAGCATAGACAGACTATATGATTTTGTAGGGATAACTTTCTTTGGCCTTGTTATTTTGAAAAGACATGATTGCTTTATTAGTGGGCTTGAAGTATTATTGTTTTTATGTCAAATGATAAACTATTTCTTTGAATCACTCGTATCTTAATATTCATGCCATGATTAGATATGTGATCAAGATTATGCTAGGTAGCATTCCACTTCAAAAATTATCTTTTTTATCATTTACCTACTCGAGGACGAGCATGAATTAAGCTTGGGTATGCTGACACGTCTCCGTCGTATCTATTATTTTTGATTGCTCCATGCCAATATTCTACAACTTTAATATACTTTTGCAACTTTTTATACTATTTTTGGGACTAACATATTGATCCAGTGCCCAGTGCCAGTTCCTGTTTGTTGCATGTTTTTTTGCAGAATATCCATATCAAACGGAGTCCAAACGGGATAAAAATTGACGGAGATTTTTTTTGGAATATATATGGTTTTTGGGAAGAAAAATCCACGCGAGACGGTGCCCGAGGTGGCCACGAGGCAGGGGGGCACGCCTGCCCCCCTGGGCGCGCCCCTAACCCTCGTGGGGCACCCGTAAGGAGGTTGATGCCCTTCTTTCTCCGCAAGAAAGCTAATATCCGGATAGAGATCGTGTTAAAATTTCAGCCCAATCGGAGTTACGGATCTCCGGGAATATAAGAAACGGTGAAAGGGAAGAATCTGAGAACGCAGAAACAGAGAGAGAGAGAGAGAGAGACAGATCCAATGTCGTAGGGGCTCTCGCCCCTCCCACACCATGGAGGCCATGGACCAGAGGGGGAACCCTTCTCCCATCTAGGGAGGAGGTCAAGGAATAAGAAGAAGGAGGGGGGCTCTCTCCCCCTCGCTTCCGGTGGCACCGAGTGCCACTGGGGGCCATCATCATCACCGCGATCTACACTAACACCTCCGCCATCCTCACCAACATCTCCATCACCTTCCCCGCTCTATCTACAGCGGTCCACTCTCCCGCAACCCGATGTACCCTCTATTTGAACATGGTGCTTTATGCTTCATATTATTATCCAATGATGTGTTGCCATCCTATGATGTCTGAGTAGATTTTCGTTGTCCTATCGGTGGTTGATGAATTGCTATGATTGATTTAATTTGCTTGTGGTTATGTTGCTGTCCTTTGGTGCCCATCATATGATTGCGCGTGTGGATCACACCTTAGGGTTAGTTGTATGTTGATAGGACTATGTATTGGAGGGCAAGAGTGACAGACGCTTCAACCTAGCATAGAAATTGATGCATACGGGATTGAAGGGGGACCAATATATCTTAATGCTATGGTTGGGTTTTACCTTAATGAACATTAGTAGTTGCGGATGCTTGCTAATAGTTCCAATCATAAGTGCATAGAATTCCAAGTCAGGGATGACATGCTAGCAGTGGCCTCTCCCACATAATACTTGCTATCGGTCTAGAAAAGTAGTCAATTGCTTAGGGGCAATTTCACAACTCCTACCACCAATTTTCCACACTCGCTATATTTACTTTATTGTTTCTTTATCTAAACAGCCCCTACTTTTTATTTACGTATTCTTTATTATCTTGCAAACCTATCCAACAACACCTACAAAGTACTTCTAGTTTCATACTTATTCTAGGTAAAGCGAACGTCAAGCATGCGTAGAGTTGTATCGGTGGTCGATAGAACTTGAGGGAATATTTGTTCTACCATTAGCTCCTCGTTGGGTTCGAAACTCTTACTTATCGAAAACTGTTGCGATCCCCTATACTTGTGGGTTATCACCCGGCAACCATTTCCGAAGACCGAAAACGTCCGACGTTTGACCGGCTATAATGCCGCTATAAGTTTAACGGTTGAGCTATCAAACGAGCTCCGAATGCGATGAAACATGGCAGGCGGCCTACCTACAACATAACAAGACTGCATGCCAACTCTCATCCCATTTGAAGAACATTTTCCGGCCACTTATAAAATAATATTTCGGGTGTGCCGTGGGCGCGTGAAAGTGTGTCTGGGCTCAGAACGGACAACAGAATGAACGAGGAGACCGGGACAGATGCAAGTTTTAAGAACATGATGATGCAATGCACATGATGACATGGCAAGAAGCGACACGCAAGCAAAAGACAAGGAAACAACAGTGCATAACTGGAAGACACCTGGCGCAACGGACTCGGGGCGTCACAACACTCCACCACTACAATAGGATCTCGTCCCGAGATCTAGGGATGGCAATGGAGAGAAACGGAAGAGGAAGAGAAGAGGTAGAACTAAGTTGCTTATTTGACAAACGTGTGAAACCATTAAACCTTGCGAGGTTTAACAAATAGAAAGAAAGAATACAACGAAGATGAACAAAGTTGAAAACACTCTGTTAGAAAAGAGTAACAAGGAACCTTACTAGAGCCTTGTAGGTTGAAAGACATAAGAAAAAGGGTTGCAATGGACAAGAAGTACATGCTTGCACTAGGGTAGAAACGAGATGTACAAGGAACAATAAAGATCAATTACGACAACACTCCAGTTGGAAATGGAAGGTAAAGAATATGAACTTGGCAAAATGAAAGCACTTGGATGAGACTCTGGTTAGAAGAGGAATGATAGCCACAACACCCCAGTTAAAACAAGATAGAGAAGGAATAAGAATGATATAATTTGGACAGCCCTCCGACTGTAAATGGAAAGAATTCAACATGAACTTGACAAGATGAGAGGATACGTGATGAGATCAGCAACACACTGCCTCCGGAACTATTGAAAGAATGGCACAAGGGCTAAGAAAGATTTTAGACGACACTCCGGTTGAGAAGGGAAGCAAAACTTGATAAGATGAGAGACCTTGAATGAAGGACACGGCACTCCGGTTGAATGGAAGGAAAGAACATGATCTTTGACAAAAAAACAAGATGTTGGTCGAAGAGTGCAACATCACAATGCTTCTAGAACGAACGAATAGAAGCTAAATCGTTGGGAAGAAAGAAAGTAGATGAAAATGATAATTTCTACCACCAATGAATTAGAAAGCATCCTTAGAAAGAAGGATTGAATGGAGTTGTTGGAAAAAACCGACAACGAAACGAATAAGCTTGTAGTGGGCTTATGGAAAACTACTCAAAATTATGAGGTGAAATTCTGCCACTAACAGAAACGATAGATTGGATTGACATGAACAAGGAAACAAGAAACTTATTTCACCAGGAGGATAAATGAAGAACTTGGGTCATTTACAAGCACCATAAATAGTAACAATCCTTAGGGAAAGCTTTAGGTGAAATATAACCCAATATAACTCCAATGAAGAGATTGATGGATTGAGAAGAGCTCATGCTCGAAGAAATTGATGGGTTGCAAAGTATCTCATGAATGAATTGAAAATGATGGGTTTAAAATATGTCATTCCGGACAACTTGTGAATCATGAAACACAAAGAAATTGTCAAAAATGACATAACACCACCTCAAAAGATAAGGTAGAACGAATTGCACTTCGGAATGCAAGATGAAGAATACTTGAGCTCCTTTGAAAAGAATCTCGATGAACACTTCGAGAAGGAATTAAATCCTTGATGAGCCATCATGTAGAGCCTCCATGAAGAACTCCGGTAAGAAGGATGATAGAAAGAAAGAGAAGTTGAAAGCACAAGGTGCAGCCTTGCAATGATTAGATGGAGCTTCACGATGATATAACCGAGAAAACATGGAACTCCGGAAAAGAAAAGATGAAACACTAGAAACCAAGAATTTTAATGAACCTCCAGAATAAGGAATTGAATTTACTTGATGACACAAGAATAAGAATTACATTTAGCTTATCCTTCATCACTTAAATTGATGACCCACAATGGATTTGGCATACTACTTATTCTCGTAGAAAGGATTAAGAGAGATATAGTGCAAACTTGGGAAGGTCTTCAACGAGCCACCGGTAGGATTGGAAAGAACAAATGAATTGATATGATAAGCAAGGAAGAGAACTCTTGAACGAACCACCGTAAGGATTGAAAATGAACGAAGAAAAGATAAAGAAACACCAGGAAGAATTAGAGAACGAATGAAGATACTTGAGGGAATTTGATACAAGAGAACGAAGAGGTCATGAACTGATTAGAATATACTTGAATGATGCACCGGGAAGATTTGGAGAACGAGAGCTGAAAGCTGGAATGAATAATTCTTCTGAAATGATGGCCTCCGGAGAATCAAACTGAAAAGACTCCTGAAATGCTCTGGATGGGTGAAAAGAATTCTCACAAACAAAAATAATTGTGAGGACGACACGAAGCTTGAACTACGCATCTCTGAGAGAACGGATAAGATTTGGAAGAAAAACTCTTCTTCGGTCTTCAAATGTTGAGAATGACGATGAGAAACACCACCAATAATTGTAGAGACACTTCGGAATGATTAAAAGTGGAAAGGTTGAGCCAAAGATGAAAAGAATTTGAAAGCAAAATTGGAGAAGGCAATTGACTGATGAAAATTCATTCTTACATCAACTTTGAAATGAATTTGAGAATAGCTCCAGAAATATTAGAAGAGTCAGGTAAGATCCTGGGAAGACCTGTGGGTTAGGGCCCACTCAAAAGAAACACCGTTGAATGATTACTTGAAAGATATTGCACCAGTTGAATTAAATGGCTTGAATGAGATAACAATCTCAAAATAGCTTGAATGGATTAAGAATGGAAATGTGAATCTTTTGAGATATCTTCGGCACTTAGGAACAATTTAATAGCGAGAAGTGGATGATTAAGAGGTGCACCGGCATGAGAATACATTTGAAACAAGGAAAGGATATGATCGACCAAGCTTGACTTGAATCCACCAGAGAAGAAAGAGAACAAATAATGATGAACTTGAAGAGCATCTTCATGAGAACCACCGGGTAAGAACATTGACAGAAAAGAATGGAGCGACTTCCCAACAATAAAAAGGATACTTGATTAAGAAATCTGAGTCCTTGAAGAAAAAGGGTGGGAGGGCGGGAAAAGCAAAGGCAACTGGGGACGGATGACACGAACAACATTGGGAAAACTGAGAGGTGATCTTGCGAATGGGGACAATGATGGGATCATCTCGAAGAGAAGCGCACCGGCTGGAAATAGAACTGGGATGATAATCTCGATAAATAAGAAGGATTAGTGTTCACATAGGAATATGAGAACACCGCTTAGGAAAGGTATGGAATCCACACTTGACTTCGAAGCAACTCGAATACCACAAACCAAACAAAACAAAGGATTGGATTGAAAAATAAGCCGGAACAAACATATGATAGAGATTTCGTCCGAAGTTTTCATGGTGGGGCCCACATGGGCTCGATCGTACATAACCATCATGTACAAGGCAGTGCACATGACATACGAAACGTCCCCGAGTCAGCATAGCCAAGGACTCTTTAAGACACAACGAGACCACTGTAAAACCAACCGTGGATAGGCGGACCACTAGACGTCGAACCCCAATTTCATATCATACATCTATCAGAAAGATATCCTAGGAGCTACTTGACTTCCCACCTATAAAACTCCCAAAACTTTCTGGTTATGCAATCAGGTGTTGGGGATACAGGGGAAGCATAATATCTCACCCAACTAACAATCCCTACATCCAGCTGTATCCATCCTTCAACACATAACCAAGAAACCTTCAGAAATCATGTACCTCAACCTTCGAAAAGCATTCGTTGTACGAGTTATGGCAATACTCCCGAACTCCCGAACTCCAGTACTGGGTGGCGTCGAGGTTAGCTCACCAACAACTACATAAAAGAGATTTTCGATGTCGGCAAACTCAGGTATTCCAGAACTGCAATGATAAAATTGTGACGACAACACCTCGGAGCTCAACTCCCCGGGACACTGCCACAACCCTTAAATGTCAGGAGGCACCAAGAACAATGTTCTTGTCACAAAAATATCGGAACGATTCCAAGATACCCGCATGATCCTAAATTTTTTTCGTGAAATTTGAGGAGAGGGAAGTCAAAACATCTACGTCAGGAGGCCTCACCAGAGCGGCGAAGGGACTCAAGAGTAAAAAGAATCCTACTCTCCGATATATATAATCCTAAGACTCAAAACATTTTGTTCTAGACTCAACAACGTCAGCGATTCGATCAAGCAGGGGGCTCCTAAGTCAGGATGGCTCTGATTACCAACTTGTAACACCCACGATGCGGCTATATCTCCCACGTGTCGAGGCACGACTTAGAGGCATAACCGCATTATGGTTTTGTCGCAAAAGGGGTAATCTTTACACAATCCCATGCACTGAATAAGAAAGGGATAAGGAGTTGGCTTACAATCGCCACTTCACACAAATAACAAGTTAAACATACATCATCCAGAATACAATCAAGGTCCGACTACGAAACCAAAAAGAAAAAAAGAAAACCCCAAATGCTAGATCCCCGATCATCCCAACTGGGCTCCACTACTGATCAACCGGAAAAGACACATAACAACGAACAAGATCTTCATCGAGCTCCCACTTGAGCTCGGTTGTGCCACGTGCACTGGTATCATCGGCACCTGAAACTGTGTGGAAGTGTATATGAGTCACGAGGACTCAGCAATCTCACACCCGTGAGATCAAGACTATTTAAGCTTATGTGTAGGATAAGGTAATGAGGTGGAGCTGCAGCAAGCACTAAGCATATATGGTGGCTAACATACGCAAATAAGAGCGAGAAGAGAAGCAACGCATGGTAGTGAATCTAGAAGTGATCAAGAAGTGATCCTGAAACTACTTACGTTCAAGCATAATACAAGACCGTGTTCACTTTCCGGACTCCGCCGGAAAGAGACCATCATGGCTGCACACGCGGTTGATGCATTTTAATTAAGTTAAGTGTCAAGTTCTCTACAACCGGACATTAACAAATTCCCATCTGCCACATAACGGCAGGCACGACTTTTGAAAGTTTATACCCTGCATGGGTGTCCCAACTTAGCCCATCACAAGCTCTCACGGTCAACGAAGGATATTCCTTCTCCCGGAAAGACCCGATCAGTCTCGGAATCCCGGTTACAAGACATTTCGATAATGGTAAAACAAGACCAGCAAAGCCACCCGATGTGTCGACAATCCCGATAGGAGTCGCACGTATATCGTTCTCAGGACACACCTGATAGGTCAATCTACAAGTAAAACCAGCCCTCAGGTTGCCCCGAGGTGGCCCCGCAGGTTGCCCGGTTCGGACCAACACTTAGAGAAGCACTGGCCCGGGGGGGTTAAAATAAAGATGACTCTCGGGCTCCAGAAATCCAAGGGAAAAAGGCTTAGTTTGTTAGGCAAATGTAAAACCAAGGTTGGGCCTTGCTGGAGGAGTTTTATTCAAAGCGAACTATCAAGGGGTTCCCATAAGACCCAACCGCGTAAGGAACGCAAAATCAAGGAACATAACACCGGTGTGACGGAAACTATGGCGGCAAGAGTGGAACAAAACACCAGGCATAGGGCCGAGCCTTCCACCCTTTACCAAGTATATAGATGCATTAATTAAATAAGAGATAATGTGATATCCCAACATATCCATGTTCCAACATGGAACAAACTTCAGCTTCACCTTCAACTAACAACGCTATAAGAGGGACTGAGCAAAGCGGTAACTTAGCCAAACAACGGTTTGTTAGGAAAGGTGGGTTAGAGGCTTGACATGGCAATATGGGAGGCATGATATAACAAGTGGTAGGTAGCGCGACATAGCAATAGAACGAACAACTAGCAAGGGAAGATAGAAGTGATTTCGAGGGTATGGTCATATTGCCTGAGATCTCGCAAGGAAGAAGAATGAGTCCATGAAGAAGACGAACGGACGTAGTCGAACAGATTCCGCACAACTCCGGAACAAAACTGAAGCTAACGAGGGAAGCAACCCGGAAAGACGCAAGCAACACTGAGGGAGTCCTGGATTAGGGGGTGTTCGGATAGCCGAACTATACCTTCAGCCGGACTCCTGGACTATGAAGATACAAGATTGAAGACTCTGTCCCGTGTCCAGAAGGGACTTTCCTTGGCGTGGAAGGCAAGCTTGGCGATACGGATGTTCAGATCTCCTACCATTGTAACCGATTCTATGTAACCCTAACCCTATCCGATGTCTATATAAACCGGAGGGTTTTTGTCCGTAGGACAACATACACATCAACAATCATACCATAGGCTAGCTTCTAGGGTTTAGCCTCTCTGATCTCGTGGTAGATCTACTCTTGTACTGCCCATATCATCAATATTAATCAAGCAGGACGTAGGGTTTTACCTCCATCAAGAGGGACCGAACCTGGGTAAAACTTCGTGTCCCTTGCCTCCTGTTACCATCCGGCCTAGACGCATAGTTCGGGACCCCCTACCAGAGATCCCCCAGTTTTGACACCGACATTGGTGCTTTCATTGAGAGTTCCTCTGTGCCGTCGCCGTCAGGCCCGATGGCTCCTATGATCATGACGATGCAGTCCAGGGTGACACCTTCCTTCCCGGACAGATCTTCGTCTTTGGCGGCTTCGCATTTCGGGCCAATTCACTTGGCCATCTAGAACAGATCGAAAGCTACGCCCCTGGCCGTCAGGTCAGATTCGGAAGTTTAAACCACACGGCTGACATCCGCGGGGACTTGATCTTCGACGGATTCGAACCACTGCTGTAGCGACCAGACCTCAAACAGTCTTATCTCTATGCTCCGGTGTCATCCCTAGATCAGTAATGCTGACACCACACAGTACTCGGAGGATTTATAGCAGAGTAGAAATCACACTCTTATTACATTGAGTGTCTCAAAAGAGAACTTATTACAATAAATATGGCTTAAGGCCATCTAATAACGATAACAGCGGAAGGCTTGGAAGATAAGTGAGTCCATCAACTCCAACGGCATCACTGAGTATAGAACCACGACCTAAAACTCCTTAATCGTCGTCTCAAAAGTCTGCAACATTAATGTTGCAGCCCGAAACGGGTCAGCACATGGAATATGCTGGCAAGGTAACACATAGAGAGTAATGGAAAGAAACAGCTATACTATATGCATATTTGGCTGGTGGAAAGCTCTATGGTTACAGTTTTGCGTAAAGCCAATTTTTCCCTGCTACAAAGGAATAAATTTATTTAACTATCATGGTAGTTGTTAAACATTGAGAATGGTTGACAACATTCTCAATCCCAATTAAGCATCATCATTAAACATAACCCAACAAAATTAATTTAGAGTAACATGTTGAGATTCACATGATAATCTAGGTACTAGATACTCAAGATGTCCATAACCGAGGACACGGCTAACCATGATTAGTTTATTACACTCTGCAGAGGTTTGCGCACTTTTCCCCACAAGACTCGATCGCCTCCGTTTGGTTTCTTGCACTACATGGTGTTTGAGAAGACGGATGACCGAGACATAGTCTTTCAGAAGCGCTAGCACCTTACAATCGGGTAGATCGTACCACCTACATCCCCTACATCTGCTAGTCTACCACTGTAAGAGTTCGCACGACTTAGTCAACTATGCTAGAGCCCATAATAGCTTGTGGCTGCACACGGAAGTTTCTAGTATGAATAGTCTCATGATCCCTTTGAGCCTGGCTGGCGGTCCAAAAGAAAACAGGCAAGTCCTGGAATACCCAGGTGCCTCAATCCACCCAGATGTGTGTTTAAGTTGCCACCTTAGATAAACCATTAATTAACAAAACTCACATCTGTCATGGATATCACTCACCCAATCCACGTCTACTAGCATAGCATGGCATAATAAGCAAACGTAGAAGTAACTCCCAAAGGTTTGATAATAAACAGGTAATAGGTACTACCTCATCTACTTCTCATCCCACAATTTATTTAGATCCTAACCATGTAATGTGTGAGGATTGATCTCATGCAATATAACTGGGTAGTAGGAAAGGTATGATCAAAGTGTTACTTGCCTTGTTGATGATCCGGGAAACCTAGCGATTCGAAGTAACAAGCGGCGCACTCCGGGTATTCTATTGCAGACAAACAAACTAGCATACAATAATTACCCATCTAATGCACAGGTAAAACTCAAATAAGAGATCTAACCAGAAGGTTCAACTTAAGAACTTCGGTTGGCAAAAAGAATCAAATCGAACGAAGCAACGAAAGTCAAACGACGAAAGAAAACAACTTCGTTCTACTAATCTGGATCTAGGGCAAATTTTACAGTAGCAAAAACTGGTTTAAGTTGGTTAAACGGATAGAGGGTTTCGAGACGAAACTCTAGGCGCTTGAATCGCCTGATTCCGATAAACGAGCGAAAAGTTATACTAAAACGAAAATCGGATCAGGAATCGCGATCAGAAAAATCGCGGATTTAATCTGAGAAAAAGAAAAAAAAATGACGAACGCTCGCTAAATTAAATAAACCGGAAAACCGATCTATTTAAAAAAACCGAATCTAAAAAACCGACGGAAAAACCGAACGGTTTTTCGAAAAAAATAAAAAACGGCGCGGATTTCGAGGCGGCGGCGGACCTCGGCGAGTGTGCGGCGGCGGCGGCGGGGCGGCGGCGGCGGCTGGGGGCTGGGGGCGGCTCGGGCTAGGGTTAGCTGTAGCTGGGCCTCCCCCCGGCTTAAATAGCCTAACGGGCCAGGAGTCCTAGTCGGACACGGCCCTAGGTCGGTTCGCGTTTTTTTAATTACGCGCATAAGAAAAGTAAAAAAGAAATACTAAACGGACTCCAAAAATTCCGGAATAAATTTTGACGGGCTTGTAAAATCAAGCCGCACAAGGTGAACATTTATTTGGGACCTAAATGCAATTTTGAAAAACGCACATTTTTCCTAAATTCAAATAAAACACCGAAAAACTCCGAAATAAAATCTTATTTGATTTTATTATTAAATCCTCAGTATTTCTTTATTTTGGGAAAGTCATTTTATTCCCTCTCTCATATTTTTGTAATAGAAATAATTGATGATAAAATAAATAAAATCAAATGATCCTATTCTCAAAATTTGAGAAAACTCAAATATGAAAATAACGAAATCCCCAACTCTCTCCGTGGGTCATTGAGTTGCGTAGAATTTCTAGGATCAACCAAAATGCAAAATAAAATATGGTATGCAAGGATGATCTAATGTATAACATTCCGAATTGAAAATTTGGGATGTTACAAACCTACCCCCCTTAAGATGAATCTCGCCCTCGAGATTCGGGTTGGTTAGAAAATAGGTGAGGGTGGTCCTTGAGCAAATCTTCCTCTCGCTCCCAGGTGGCTTCATCCTCCGTGTGGTGGCTCCACTGAACTTTGCAAAACTTGATAACCTTGCTGCGAGTGACTCGGCCGGCAAACTCGAGAATCTTAATTGGTTTCTCCTCATACGTCAAATCGTTATCCAACTGAATAGTTTCCAAGGGCACTGTGTCTCTCAATGGTATGTCAGCCATCTCCGCGTGACATTTCTTTAACTGAGAAACATGGAACACATCATGAACTCCTGACAATCCTTCGAGCAATTCCAACTTGTAGGCCACTTCTCCCATACGCTCCAAAACTCGATATGGTCCTACAAATCGTGGCGCTAACTTCCCTTTAACTCCAAAACGCTTTGTTCCCCGAAGTGGAGATACTCGAAGATAAGCTCTATCTCCGACTTCATAAACTGTCTCCTTGCGTTTAGAATCTACATAACTTTTCTGTCTGGACTGGGCTACCTTGAGCCTATCGCGAATCAACTTCACCTTTTGTTCAGACTCTTTAATCAAGTCAGGTCCAAACAACTGGCGGTCTCCAAATTCGTCCCACGATAACGGTGTCCTGCACCTCCTTCCGTACAATGCTTCGAAAGGGGCCATCCTTAAACTGGTTTGGTAACTATTGTTGTAAGAGAACTCTGCATATGGCAAATTATCGTCCCAACTAGATCCATAATCTAGCGCACAAGCTCTCAGCATATCCTCCAAAATCTGATTAACTCTCTCGGTCTGTCCATCTGTCTGTGGATGAAAAGTTGTACTGAATTCTAGCCTGGTACCCAAAGTTTCATGCAACTGCTTCCAGAACTTTGAGGTAAATTGGGTTCCTCTATCTGATACGATACTCCTTGGAACTCCATGCAGACATATGATCCTGGTCATGTATATCTTTGCCAACTTAGCACTGGTGTAAGTGGTCTTTACTAGGATGAAATGAGCTACTTTCGTCAATCGATCGACTACAACCCAAATTGAGTCATAGCCTGAACGATTCCTTGGCAATCCCGTGATAAAATCCATGCCTAGCTTATCCCACTTCCATTCGGGTATCGCCAATGGTTGTAACAATACGGCTGGCTTCTGATGCTCTGCCTTTACTCTCTGGCATACATCACAAACTACTACATACTCCGCAATATCCTTCTTCATTCCGGTCAACCAGGAAATATCCTTCAAATCCAAATACATCTTGGTATTTCCTGGGTGAATTGAATACGGTGAATCATGTGCCTCTTACAAAATCAACTTCCTGATCTCCGGGTCATTGGGTACGTAAATGTGGTCTTCAAACCATAGGGTGTCATGCTCATCCTCACGAAATCCTTTAGCTTTTCCTTTGCTCAGTTTCTCCTTTATAGCGGCTATCTCTTTGTCAGTCTTCTCAGCTTCCCTGATTCTATCCATCAAAGTTGACTGAATCTCCAATGCTGCTACATAGCCTCTCGGAACTATTTCCACACATAGTTCACGAAGATTTTCTGCTAACTCCTTGGGTATTTCTCCCATCATTAACGTATTGACATGGCTCTTATGGCTTAATGCGTCAGCTACTACATTAGCCTTTCCGGGGTGATAATGCAATTTCGTATCATAATCCTTGATGAGCTCCAACCATCTCCTTTGCCTGAGATTCAACTCCTTCTGTGTGAAAATGTACTTCAAACTCTTATGATCCGTGTACACCTCACAATGGTTTCCGATGAGGAAATGCCTCCATGTTTTCAAAGCATGCACTACGGCTGCTAACTCCAAATCATGCGTGGCATAATTTAACTCATGAGGCTTCAGTTGTCTTGAGGCATATGAAACAACTCTCCCTTCCTGCATAAGCACTGCTCCAAGTCCTCGACGTGAAGCGTCGCAATACACCTCATAATCCTTGGTATGGTCTGGCAAAATCAACACTGGTGAGGTAACCAAGCGTTTCTTCAACTCCTGAAAACTAGCCTCACATTCCTCTGTCCATATGAACTTGGTATCTTTCTTTAACAACTCAGTCATAGGCTTCGCAATCTTTGAGAAATTCTCAATAAATCTCCGGTAGTATCCTGCGAGTCCAAGAAAACTCCGGATCTCTCCAACTGTTGTTGGGGCTTCCCACTTGGTCACGGTATCAACTTTAGTGGGATCAACTGCTATACCTTCTCCAGATATAACGTGTCCGAGGAATCCTACTTCCTTCAACCAAAACTCACATTTGCTGAACTTGGCATATAATTGATGTTCTCTGAGTTTTCCAAGTACCAAACGCAAATGCTCCTTATGATCCTCTTCATTCTTCAAATAAACCAGGATATCATCAATGAACACTACGACGAACTTATCCAAGAACTCCATAAACACTTTGTTCATCATGTTCCTAAAATAGGCAGGTGCATTAGTTAGACCAAATGACATAACAGTATACTCGTACAGCCCATATCTGGTGGTAAAAGCTGTCTTCGGAACATCCTGTTCTCGAATCTTCAACTGGTGGTACCCTGATCGCAGATCGATCTTGGAAAATACCTTAGCTCCTTGCAATTGATCAAACAGATCGTTGATCATTGGTAGTGGGTACTTGTTCTTGATCGTTACTTCATTCAATCCACGATAATCAACAGCCATCCTTAACGATCCATCTTTCTTCTCCACTAGTAGTACCGGTGATCCCCAAGGCGAAGAACTTGGGCGGATATATCCCTTATCCAGTAACTCCTTAATCTGCTTCTTAATTTCCACCAAATCCTTTGCTGGCATCCTATATGGTCTCATTGATATTGGCCCTGTGCCTGGCAATAGCTCAATCAAAAACTCAATATCTCTATCTGGCGGCATGCCTGGCAACTCCTCTGGAAATACTTCAGGGAAATCCCTTACCACTGGTACTTCCTCCTGCACAACTCCTGTTAGGCAATTTACTTGAGTCCTCTTTGGCACATGTCGGGATACATACTTGATCCTTCTCCCTTCTAGGGTGGTAAGCAAAATTGACTTACTAGCACATTCTATATTCCCTTCATACTTTGATAACCAATCCATGCCTAATATCACATCCAATCCTTGAGATTCCAATACTATTAGGTCTGAGGGAAAAACATAGTTACCAATCCTTAATGGTAACCGATCACACCATAGACTAGCCACATACTCTGCTCCAGGCGAGGTTACTAACATGGGTGACCTAAGGGATTGGGTTGATAGGTTATACTTATCCACAAATCCCCTTGAGATGTATGAATGCGATGCACCAGTATCAAAAAGAACGAGTGTAGTAAATGACTTAACCAAAAACTTACCTATTACTGCATCGGGCTGAGCTTCAACCTCCTCCACGCTAACGTGGTTCACCTGTCCCCTGTTGAAAGGGTTCGGCTTCTTCCCAGAACTTCCATTGCCATTTTGGCCTTCAGGACATTCATTAGCATAATGTCCGGTCTTCTGACACTTAAAGCAAGTGACTTGGCTAAGGTCCTTCTTGGCTGGGGTTGATGGGTTGGTGCGATTCTGGCCGTTGCTTCCTCCATTTCCATTACCATTCTTGGTGCCATTGTGATTGTGCGAGCTACCTCCTCCATTGGTGTGCTAAAAATGTCCTCCCGGTCTAGGGGTAAAACATGGCTTCTGCTGAGCTCCTGAATTGTACTTCCCTTGTCCATACTTCCTCTTGCGGTTCTCAATTTGTTGCTGCTTCCCTTCAATCATAAGAGCATGATCTACCAACTCCTAGTAGTTGTTGAAAGTTGCTACCATCAACTACATGCTTAACTTATCATTCAGTCCTTCCAGAAACTTCTCCCGCTTCGCTGCATCCTTAGCGACGTCATCTGGGGCATAACATGCTAACTTACTAAAGTCCTCCACATACTGGCCAACAGTCCGTCCTCCTTGGCGCAAGTTGCGAAACTCACGCTTCTTCATGGCCATAGCTCCTGCTGAAACATGGGCAGTACAAAAAGCCTGCTGAAACTGGTCCCATGTGACAGTGTCAACAGGGAAAGTGGCGGTGAAATTCTCCCACCATGATGATGTGGGTCCTTCTAGCTGATGTGCGGCAAACTTCACCTTCTCCGCATCTGTGCATCCTGCTGTGGTCAACTCTCTAGCTGTCTTGCGGAGCCAATCATCTGCTACTATCGGCTCGGTGCTACTGGAAAACACCGGCGGATTCAGCCTAAGGAAACGTGCTAAGTGATCGACAGGTGGTGGTGGTGGTGGGTTGTTGTTGTTGTTCCCCTGATTCTGATTCTGGACTAGCAACTGCATCAATGTGTTCTGCTGCTGGATCAACTGGGTGAGCTCCGGTGGAAAGGTGAATCCGGGGTCACGTCTCGGAGGCATCTGAGGGTTTAGAAAAGATGAGATGTAAGAATAGAGGGGGTCTAAAGAGAAAACACTACCCATATGCACATGAGAGAAAAGCAAACAATTCACTTCAATCAATCAAACAAGGGCATACAATCGATCTATCTATCGCAAAAGTGCTCGGACTACTATATTTACATGGTGGACTACTACTACTACTGATGAGGTGGTCTACTAGAAATATTCTTCGGTTGCAGACTCCATGATATCTGCTCCAGCTTCATCAACATAGTCATCATCGCTACTATCTGGATCCGAATCGGTGTCGTTGATGATGATGTAGTCTTCCGGGCTAATCTCCTTGGGTTCTTCATCTTCCTCTACTGGCATAGGGCCTCCCATAATTATTGCAATCTTCTTGATCAGGTCGTCATTCTTCTCCACCAATACTTCAATTTCCTCTTCATAATCTTCACGTGTAGCCTTGAGTTCTTCCTCCAGTTCCTTGATTCTAGTCTTAGCCTTCTTTAGATCTATCATGTCGGCGCACATCTGGTTCTCCTATCGTCGAATGTGCTGGTTTAACTCCTGCTTAAAAGCTGTGATTGATCTATCCTTCCTGGTGCTGATCATCTCCCAGTGTTCATCTTGGCGCCCACAAATCTGGTAGATAGTATCCTTGAGATCCTTGCGGTAGACTTCTCCAATGCGTCCCATGGCGATGTGAGCTGCCATGCTCTTTCCTAGACTCCAAGTTGGTGCATCAAAAGAAAATTCTATGGGCTCAGTGACTGGTATGAACGTCCTTCCTGGAACTTGAACTTGAATCATCCAGCGCTCTTCTTCAGGTAAAGTGGTGTTGTAGGTTCCAGTGAAGCTTGGTACTCCTATATTCAGGTATCTAGTGACTTCCTTCAAGTGACGTCCAAAGGGTGTATCTTCATCCGGTTGCGTGAACTTGTTCCTTGCATCCGCCATCCTAAAAGAGTAGAAAAGATGAGAAGTCAGAAGAGAAGAGAATGGATAGTGATCTAGGTCTTTTAGCTTAGTGGTCGTGTCCTACAGTCAGCGTGTGCTCTGATACAATCTCTGTGGCGACCAGACCTCAAACAGTCTGATCTCTGTGCTCCGCTGTCATCCCTGGATCAGTAATGCTGACACCACACAGTACTCGGAGGATTTATAGCAGAGTAGCAATCACACACTTATTACATCAAGTGTCTCAAAAGAGAACTTATTACAATAAATATAGCTTAAGGCCATCTAAAAACGATAACAATGGAAGGCTCTGAAGATAAGTGAGTCCATCAACTCCAACGGCATCACTGAGTATAGAACCACGACCTAAAACTCCTTAATCGTCGTCTCAAAAGTCTGCAGCATTAACGTTGCAGCCCGAAACGGGTCAGCACATGGAATATGCTGGCAAGGTAACACATAGAGAGTAATGGAAAGAAACAGCTATACTATATGCATATTTGGCTGGTGGAAAGCTCTATGGTTACAGTTTTGCGTAAAGCCAATTTTTCCCTACTACAAAGGAATAAATTTATTTAACTATCATGGTAGTTGTTAAACATTGAGAATGGTTGACAGCATTCTCATTCCCAATTAAGCATCATCATTAAACATAACCCAACAAAATTAATTTAGAGTAACATGTTGAGATTCACATGATAATCCAGGTACTAGATACTCAAGATGTCCATAACCGGGGATACGGCTAACCATGATTAGTTTATTACACTCTCCAGAGGTTTGCGCACTTTCCCCACAAGACTCGATCGCCTCTGTTTGGTTTCTCGTACTACATGGTGTTTGAGAAGACGGATGACCAAGACATAGTCTTTCAGAAGCGCTAGCACCTTACGATCGGGTAGACCGTACCACCTACATCCCCTACATCTGCTAGTCTACCACTGTAAGAGTTCGCACGACTTAGTCAACTATGCTAGAGCCCATAATAGCTTGTGGCTGCACACGGAAGTTTCTAGTATGAATAGTCTCATGATCCCTTTGAGCCTGGGTGGCGGTCCAAAAGAAAACAGGCAAGTCCTGGAATACCCAGGTGCCTCAATCCACCCAGATGTGTGTTTAAGTTGCCACCTTAGATAAACCATTAATTAATAAAACTCACATCTGTCATGGATATCACTCACCCAATCCACGAATACTAGCATAGCATGGCATAATAAGCAAACGTAGAAGTAACTCCCAAAGGTTTGATAATAAACAGGTAATAGGTACTACCTCATCTACTTCCCATCCCACAATTTAATTAGATCCTAACCATGCAATGTGTGAGGATTGATCTAATGCAATAAAACTAGGTAGTAGGAAAGGTATGATCAAAGTGTTACTTGCCTTGCTGATGATCTGGGAAACCTAGCGATTCGAAGTAACAAGCGGCGCACTCCGGGTATTCTATCACAGACAAACAAACAAGCATACAATAAGTACTCATCTAATGCACAGGTAAAACTCAAATAAGAGATCTAACCAGAAGGTTCAACTTAAGAACTCCGATTGGCAAAAAGAATCAAATCGAACGAAGCAACGAAAGTCAAACGACGAAAGAAAACAACTTCGTTCTACTAATCTGGATCTAGGGTAAATTTTACAGTAGCAAAAACTGGTTTAAGTTGGTTAAAAGGATAGAGAGTTTCGAGACAAAATTCTAGGCGCTTGAATCGCCTGATTCCGATAAACGAGCGAAAAGTTATACTAAAACGAAAATCGGATCAGGAATCGCGATCAGAAAAATCGCGGATTTAATCCGAGAAAAAGAAAAAACGACAAACGCTTGCTAAATTAAATAAACCAGAAAACTAATCTATTTAAAAAAACCGAATCTAAAAGAAACTGACGGAAAAACCGACGGAAAAAGCGAACAGTTTTTCGTAAAAAAATAAAAAACGGTGCGGATTTCGAGGCGGCGGCGGACCTCGGCGAGCATGCGGCGGCGGCGGCGGCGAGGCGGCGCGGCGGCGGCGGGGCGGCGGCGGCGGCTAGGGGCTGGGGGTGGCTCGGGCTAGGGTTAGCTCTGGCTGGGCCTCCCCCGGCTTAAATAGCCTAACGGGCCGGGAGTCCTAGTCGGACACGGCCCTAGGTCGGTGCGCGTTTTTTTAATTACGCGCAGAAGAAAAATAAAAATAAATACTAAACGGACTCCAAAAATTCCGAAATAAATTTTCAAGGGCTTCTAAAATCAAGCCGCACAAGGTGAACATTTATTTGGGACCTAAATGCAATTTTGAAAAATGCACATTTTTCCTAAATTCAAATAAAACACCAAAAAACTCCGAAATAAAATTTTATTTGATTTTATAAATCCTCAGTATTTCTTTATTTTGGGAAAGTCATTTTATTCCCTCTCTCATATTTGTAATAGAAATAATTGATGATAAAATAAATAAAATCAAATGATCCTATTCTCAAAATTTGAGAAAACTCAAATATGAAAATAACGAAATCCCCAACTCTCTCCATGGGTAATTGAGTTGCGTAGAATTTCTAGAATCAACCAAAATGCAAAATAAAATATGGTATGCAAAGGTGATGTAATGTATAACATTCCAAATTGAAAATTAGGGATGTTACAACTGCTGAGCACGCCGCACTGTCATGACGAGCATGATCTAACTATGCCGCCAAACGGTGCCCTGGAGGCCGCACCCGCACCGGCTCCGACCCTTAGTTCGGAGTCAACTGCGCCGATCGAGGATGGGCGGTTGGACGCCACCTTAGGGGCTGCGATCCAAACGGCGATTGAGCCGAACACCAGCCCCGTACTCTGCGAGGCTCGTGACTCCAAGGAGCCGGACTCCTCTCCGGACTCCGAACCCTCCGCGCCCCTGCCAGTCGAATCCGACTGGGCGCCGATCATGGAGTTCACTGCCGCAGTCATCTTTCAAAACTCGCCTTTCGACGATATCCTGAAGTCACTGAAGTCTCCCTCTTTATCAGGAGAGCCCTGGACGGACTACGGTCAGCAAGATTCGGGTACGGACGATGAAAAAATTCAAAACCCACCCACCACCCACTTCGTAGCCACTGTCGATGACTTAACCGACATGCTCGACTTCAACTCCAAAGACATCGACGGTGTGGACGCCGATGAAGGAGATGATGAAGAACCAGCGCCTACTAGGCCCTGGAAAGCCACCTCGTCGTATGACATATACATGGTGGACACCCCAAAAGAGGGAGATGGTGATGGAACAGCGGAGGATGACCCCTCCAAGAAACAGCCCAAGCGCCAGCGTCAGCGGCGCCGCTCAAAATCCCGCCAAAACAAATACGGCGATTCCAGCACGAGAGATAATAATACTCCAGAAAGTGCCGAAGAAAACCCCCTCCAGCAAGACTTAGCACAGGAGGATGGAGAAACCAGCCCTCATGAGAGAGCGACAGACAGAGAGGTCGAGGACGATAATTATATGCCTCCCTCCGAAGACGAGGCAAGCCTCGACGATGACGAGTTCGTCGTGCCAGAGGATCCCGTTGAGCAAAAGCGTTTCCAATGCAGGCTTATGGCCACGGCAAGAAGCCTCAAGAAAAACAGCAACAGCTCAGAGCTGATCAAGATTTGCTGGTTGACAGATGGATTGAAGTCCTTGCGGCCGAAGAGCATAAACTCAAACGCCCCTCCAAGAGTTACCCAAAGCGCAAGTTGCTACCCCGATTAGAGGAGGAAGCACTTGACGCGGCCGAGCGGCCACCTCGTGGCCGCGACAGAGAGGCCTCCCGGCCCTCCACTCAAGACGCACCCCGTACCAAGGCACGGGAATATGCGCCGGACTTACGAGACATGTTGGAGGACAAGGCAGGGCAAACATGATCGATCTACGGATCGTGTGGACACCCCATGGCTCGAGACGGTAACCGTCACGCCGGCCACAAATTCGGCAGGGCCGAACACAGTAGACAAAGCTCATTGGAACTACGTCATGATATCGCCCGGTACAGAGGCGCCGCACACCCACTGTGCTTTACAGACGAAATAATGGATCATCAAATCCCCGAGGGTTCCAAACCTGTAAACATCAAATCATATGATGGCACAACAGACCCTGCGGTATGGATCGAGGATTATCTCCTTCATATCCACATGGCCCGCGGCGACGATTTTCACGCCATGAAATACCTCCCACTCAAGCTTAAAGGACCAGCTCGACATTGGCTCAACAGCTTGCCAACAGGATCAATCAGTTGTTGGGAGGACCTGGAAGCCGCATTCCTCGACAATTTCCAGGGCACTTATGTGCGACCCCCAGACGCCGATGACCTAAGTCACGTAATCCAGCAGCCAGAGGAATCGGCCAGACAATTCTGGACACGGTTCCTAACAAAGAAAAATCAAATAGTCGACTGTCCGGACGCTGAGGCCCTAGCAGCCTTGAAGCACAATATCCATGACAAGTGGCTGGCCCGGCACCTCGGACAGCAAAAGCCAAAATCTATGGCAGCACTCACGACACTCATGACCCGCTTTTGCACGGGAGAAGACAGCTGGCTCGCTCGTAGCAACAATATGACCAAGAACCCTGGTAGTTCAGACACCAGGGACATTAGTGGCAGGTCACGTTGCAACAAGTAGAAGCGCCGCATTAACGGCGACAATGCTGAGGATACGGCAGTTAATGCCGGATTCAGAGGCTCTAAATCTGGTCAGTGGAAGAAGCCATTCAAAAGGAATCCTAGGGGCCCGTCTAGCTTGGACCGAATACTCGATCGCTTGTGCCAAATACATGGCACCCCCAAAAAGCCGGCCAATCACACCAACAGGGATTGTTGGGTGTTCAAGCAGGCAGGCAAGCTAAGCGCCGACAATGAAGATAAGGGGCTGCATAGCGATGACGACGAGGAGCCCCGGCCGCCGAAAAACAATGGACAGAATGGTTTCCCCCCACAAGTGCGGACGGTGAACATGATATACGCCACCCACATCCCCAAAAGGGAGCGGAAGCGCGCGTTAAGGGACGTATATGCGGTAGAGCCAGTCGCCCCAAAGTTCAACCCATGGTCCTCCTGCCCGATCACCTTTGATCGAAGAGACCATCCCACTAGGATCCGTCATGGCGGATTTGCCGCATTGGTTCTAGACCCAATTATTGACGGATTTCATCTCACTAGAGTCCTCATGGACGGCGGCAGCAGCCTGAACCTGCTTTACCAGGATACAGTGCGAAAAATGGGTATCGATCCCTCGAGGATTAATCCCACCAAATCGACCTTTAAAGGTGTAATACCAGGTGTAGAGGCCAACTATACAGGCTCAGTCACACTTGAAGTGGTCTTCGGATCCTCGGATAATTTCTGAAGCGAGGAATTGATCATCGACATAGTCCCATTCCGCAGTGGCTATCATGCACTGCTCGGACGAACCGCATTCGCCAAATTCAATGCGGTACCGCATTATGCATACCTTAAGCTCAAGATGCCAGGCCCTCGTGGAGTGATTATGGTCAATGGAAACACCGAACGCTCCCTTCGAACGGAGGAGCACACGGCGACCCTTGCAGCGGAAGTACAAAGCAGCCTCTCCAGGAAGTTCTCCAGTCCGGCCATTAAACGTCTGGACACCGCCAAGCGCGCCCGGAGTAACCTACAACAAGACCGCCTGGCACGTTCCGAGCAGGCGTAGCAATGCGGCCCCAACCCCAACCCTCGCAAAAAGGTGACGCCAGTACTTCGTGTCCATAACTACGCTCTGGAAATACCATGGGCATCGGGGGAGGGGCACCATCACGGCACGCCCAAAACACGGCTTAAACCGCACCAGGGGCTGCCGATTTTTTACTTTTCTCTTACTTCCAGGACTCTACTCTTCGGAAGGCCTGTTCGGCAGTTCAATTGCCACACAAACGATGCAAGGACCAGGGAAGCAGACAAGCCATGCTGCATTACGAAAATCCCAGGTGGTCTCTATCACGAGCAGTATACCTGTTTCACATACTATTCCGCAACTTGCCCCTGGAGCAGACATGTTAAATAGTCCAACTTTTTGTTTATCACATTACTTGTATCATTCTGCTTTGATCGCAGCTATTTTTAATAAACAATGCATAGCTTTTGTCTATTTTTTGCAATATCTTTTTATAAATAAATGTTCCTTAACGACATGTTGCACCCGTACAACTCGGTACGGCCAAAATACGCCAGGGGCTTTTAGCACCCCCTCAATATGGTGTGAGAAGTCCGAACACTTTCACAAGTGCGGCACCCCGAACTTATAGCACTATATGCATCGGCTCCGAATCATGTCTTGGGTCAATAGTTGGGTTTGCCCGGCTCCTATGTTTTGGTACCTTACGTTCCGCTATATCGGCTAAGGTAGCACTAGGAGAACCACTGCGATTGTGCCCCGGTTGAGCTGGGTCGAGAACCTCAGTGGAGAAAGCTAAAACTGACTGTCATGATGAAGCGAGAGCTGGTCGCTGTTCGAGAGGTCTTTCGAGTCCCTAAAGACTTATGCCGCTTAGGGCGAGGAGACGGCTCTGTCCGGCCAAGGCGTGGATAGCGCCCCGAACTCGGTCTTTCGAATACTAGGGGCTTCGCTGAAATTTAAAATTATAGAATTCTATGGCTAAGTGAGAGTGTTCACGCATTATAGTCTGATTGCCTCGTTCGTTGGGCTGAACGCCTCCCTCGAAGGACCCAAATATGGGAAAAAGAGCGCCCAGGTTTATCCCCGAACACCCCAGCACTAGCGGCAAGGGGGCAGAAGCCGACGACTCGCCGTCTCTCAGTATTGATAAATAGCCGCACAGAAGGTAATATTTTAAATTCAAGCAGCATTGCTTAGCGCATATGAACAAGTTTTCAGCGCACAGGATCAACACGAGCGGGTTTTACTCAAAAATACATCCTTGGTACATTCATCCGCAACAAGGCGGGCACCCTTCAGAACATCCTTATAATAATTCTCGGGCTTGCGATGCTCTTTCCCCGGCGGTGGCCCGTCCTTCACAAGCTTCTCCGCATCCAGCTTGCCCCGGTGCACCTTAGCACGGGCAAGGGCCCTACGGGCACCTTCAATGCAGACGGAGCGCTTGATGTCTTCAATCCTTGGACAGGCCTCCACCAGCCCCCGCACCAGCCCGAAATAGCTCCCAGGTAGAGCCTCTCCAGGCCACAGCCGAACTAGGAGGCCCTTCATGTCCTGTTCGGCCGCCTTGTGGAGCTCGATCAGTTGCTTCAGCTGGTCGCTCAGGGGCACGGTGTGTCCGGCCTCAGCGTACTGAGACCAGAACACCTTCTCCGTCGAGCTGCCCTCCTCGGCTTGATAGAATGCGGCAGCCTCGGATACACTCCGGGGAAGATCTGCGAACACTCCTGGAGAGCTCCGGATTAGGGTAAGTAACAGGTAACTCACGTTTATGTGTTTTCTTTGCATAAAGAATGCCTTACCCGCCGCAATCTTATTCACCTCATCCAACTCCTGGAGGGTCTTCTTGGATTCGGCCTTGGCAGATTTGGCATTTTCAATAGCCACTGCAAGCTCGGACGCTTGCGTCTTCGAGTCACTCTCCAAACTCTAATGTTTTTCCATGAGAGCCTGAAGCTCTTGCCGCACCTTGCCAACCTCGGCCTCATACTTCTCCCGCTCGGTGCGCTCCGAGGCCGAATTCTTCTCGGCCTCGTCCAGCGCTTGCTTAAGGGTCGCCACCTCAGACGTGGCCCCTACAATAGCCACGATAATCCTGTCATTTTTCGCAATTGCACCTTTATATATATATATTTTTAACAAGGTATTTCTTACCTTCATTGTCCTCGAGCTGCTTCTTGACACGCTCGAGCTCTTGCTCGGACATTTCGAGGTCCCGCTTTAGCGTGTCCACTTCTACAGCCAGTGCGGCGGACGCAAGCAGGGTAGCCTGCACATGCATATTGACTCATTTTTGTTAGACTCCTGCGAATTCTATTTGATCCTCTATTCGGCTCTTCTTCCCGAACGCCAAACAGAGCATCAGGGGCTACTGTCTATGCGGTACTATTATTTACACTTTCTTTACTTACCTCGAAGCCTGTCAAAAGGCTAGTACAAGCTTCAGTCAGTCCGTTTTTTGCGGACTGAACCTTCTGGACCACGACACTCATAATAGCGCGGTGCTCCTCGTCGATGGAGGCGCCTTGGAGCGCCTCCAACATATTGCTCGGCGCCTCCGGTTGGACGGAGGCCGCCGACACGGTGGACTTGCTCCTCTTGGAAGGAGGTCCCCCGCCGGACTCTGGAACCTTTGAAGGTTCCGGAGCGGTGTTCGGCCTAGAGCCAGACTTGGAGCCCTGGGGGGTTTCATCCCCTTTACTCCTGGAGTCCGGGAGGTCACCTTGCGGCGCCTCCAGGACCACCTCCTCCCGGATTGGAACCTGTTGGGACAACACTTCGATGTCGTCCGTAGGGCAGGGGGAGGAAGCCGTCGGAAGTGAGTTCACGTCCGACGAGTCCAGTGAGCCGCTCGACGATGCATCGAGCCGGTCTTTAGGTGGGCCGCACAAACACATTCGACATAAGGGAAAGTTGTGCAATAAACGAATACTATGAATTACTTTGGTATCCGGATACTTACGATTTCGCCAGGGGCTTGGCCCTGGGCGCCCACTCCTCTCTACTATCGTCGGCGTGGGTGGAGTAATCCGGAGAAAGGGTTTTCCCCTTCTTGGACCTTTCGGCTCCCCAGTTGGGGCGACCTTCCTTTTCTTCCCTTCCCTCGCTGGAGGGGGAGGGGTCTCTTCTTCCTCCTCCTCGTCTTCTTGGGAGGAGTGCGTCTTGGATTTGTCGGATGGTGAATCCGACACCTCCAGGCACCGGGCACTCTTTCGAGTTCCCGTGGCCTTTTTTGCGGCCTTCTTCTCCGGCACCACATAGGGTGCCGGAACCAGCAGCTTCGCCAGGTGAGCGTCCGCTGGGCCTTCGGGCAAAGGAGCCGGACAGTTGATCTGTCCGGACGTCACCTGCCAATCCTGTCAGAGGAAAGGGAGCTTAGATCCCGCATAGAATCAAACTATGGAAAACTGATACCCTGTAAAAGAAAAAACAGCTTATCGCGAGCGCATGACGCTGCGCGCTGAATCCGCGATCCGCGATAGCGGATGCAGGAGCCTCGGTGCCCTTGAAAAGCATCCTCCAGGCATCTTCGTACGTCGTGTCGAAGAGCCTGTTTAGAGTTTGATGCTGCGCCGGGTCGAACACCCACAGATTGAAGGCCCGTCGTTGACACGGGAGGATCTGGCGGATGAGCATAACCTGGACTACGTTGACAAGTTTGAGCTTCTTGTTCACCAGCATTTGGACGCATGTTTGGAGTCCGGTCAGCTCTCCTTTTTTACCCCACGACAGGCCGGTCTCCTTCCAGGAGGTGAGCCACGTAGGGGGTCCGGACCGAAACTCGGGGGCTGCGACCCATTCGGGGTCACGCGGCTCGGTGATGTAAAACCACCCTGATTGCCACCCCTTCAGGGTCTTCACAAAGGAGCCCTCGAGCCACAGGACGTTGGCCATCTTGCCAACCATGGCACCGCCGCACTCCGCCTGGCTGACGCGCACCACCTTCGGCTTGACGTTGAAAGTCTTAAGCCATAGGCCGAAATGGGGGCGGATGCGGAGGAACGCCTCGCACACGACGATGAACGCCAAGATGTTGAGGACGAAGTTCGGGGCCAGATCTTGGAAATCCAGGATGTAGTAGAACATGAGCCCCCGGACAAATGGATGCAGAGGGAAGCCCAGTCCATGGAGGAAATGGGGGAGGAATACCACCCTCTCATGGGGCCTAGGAGTGGGGATGAGCTGGCCCTTTTCGGGAAGCCGGTGCGCGATATCACTAGCCAGATATCCGGCCTTCCTCAGCTTTTTGATGTGTCCCTCCGTGACGGAGGAGACCATCCACTTGCCTCCCGCTCCGGACATGACTGGAGAAGGTTGAGGTGGTAGTGCGGACTTGGGCGCTGGAGCTCGAGTGCGCAAGAATGGATAGGCAAAGGAGGAAGAAGGCGTGGGTGAAAAGGTGGATCCTTATCCCCTTATATGGGTGGACGCAACTACGTGTCCCCACCAGCCTGGTAAAACTCGCTTATCTCCAAGCGCCGTAATCAATGGCGCGGTTGGGTTACCCACGCCCGTATTGATGAGAATCCCGGAATAAGGGGACACGATCTCTGCTTTAACAAGAGGTGCCAAGGAAACCGCCTCGCATAACGCGCTAAGATGGGACAGTAGAACGGTTCGAATAAAAGCTTGGCCGTGGTGTGATGTCACACTACGGAATACGTCAGCAGATTAGATTTGTGTAAATATTATTCTCTCTATGGCAATATGTGGAAACTTATTTTGCAGAGCCGGACACTATCTTTGTGTTCAAAATCTTCTATGAAGTACTTGGAGGAGGAACCCGCCTTGCAATGCCGAAGACAATCTGCGCGCCGGACTCGTCGTCATTGAAGCCTGGTTCAGGGGCTACTGAGGGAGTCCTGGATTAGGGGGTGTTCGGATAGCCGAACTATACCTTCAGCCGGACTCCTGGACTATGAAGATACAAGATTGAAGACTCCGTCCCGTGTCCGGAAGGGACTTTCCTTGGCGTGGAAGGCAAGCTTGGCGATACGGATGTTCAGATCTCCTACCATTGTAACCGACTCTATGTAACCCTAACCCTATCCGGTGTCTATATAAACCGGAGGGTTTTAGTCCGTAGGACAACATACACATCAACAATCATACCATAGGCTAGCTTCTAGGGTTTAGCCTCTCTGATCTTGTGGTAGATCTACTCTTGTACTACACATATCATCAATATTAATCAAGCAGGACGTAGGGTTTTACCTCCATCAAGAGGGCCCGAACCTGGGTAAAACTTCGTGTCCCTTGCCTCCTATTACCATCCAGCCTAGATGCACAGTTCGGGACCCCCTAACCGAGATCCGCTGGTTTTGACACCGACAAACATAGTAAACAACCATCACATAAACATAGCATGATGCACAACCAAGTATGATGCATGTTCGGTTTAATGAGGCATGGCATGGGAAAGTGCAACAATCAATACTACAAATTAAGTGGAGCTCAATATGCAACGGAGTTGCATATTGAAGAAAACACAACATTCAAACATTTAGTTCACTCTCGTTTATGTACCCAACAATGTTAAATGTTATTAAACATGGCAAGGGGTGAAGCATATGAAAACTACCTATCTAGGCAGGTTTAAATGAGGCCGGAAACTACAAACAACAATTCCAGAAAAACCTCATATGCAACTTATGGATTTGGTATTGTTCTGCCCTAAACCATATTTTGGAGTTGTTAAACATGCAAGATGAATGCACCATGTTAAACAAGGCATTTTTCAACCCCATTTACATATAAAGTTCATAAAAAACGAGTTACGGTTAATCAGTTATGAAATCAAGCATTTTAACATGGCATATGAGCAAATTGAAGCAAACGGCAATTTAAGCATTTTAAACATGCATCAAAGTTGCATATTGTGAAACTAGACAAAATTCTAAGCATTTTTCATATATAATTTATTTTAATCTGATGCACGGTTAAAGAGTTATTAAATGCATGAAGTCTAGGGATTTTCCAGCAAAACTGTAAACTCCTGGATAAATAGCTAAATCGCATAACAGAAAAAAAACAGGAACTGGGCCGGAACTAGCTGACCTAACCGAAGGGAAAAAAGGAGGTGCTGGGGGTGGCCTCACCATGGGCTGAGGCCCGGCTTGGCAGAGAAGGCCCGCTTGGGGCGCTGGGCCTTGGGTGGGTCGCGGCCCACGTGGACGCCGACTCGGAGGGAGACTGGATCGGGGCTCCTCCCGATCTGAACGACAAGGTCGGAGGCGGATCCGGCGAGGGGAAAGTAGTAGAGGCGGCCGACAGCATGAAGAGGCCTGATCTGGGTCAAGGAGCTCGTCGGGGCTCCATTCCCGGCAACGGCGAGGGGTCCCGTGACAAACTCGTCGGAGCTCCATGTCAGCGGCGATGCGGGGCGGGATACGGTGTGGAGGAGAGGGACTCGGGGCGGAGGCGAGCATGTGATGTCGGACGGCGGAGCTAGAGGTGCACGAGGGCGGCGGTCGCCGGCGCGGGGCGAGGTCACCGGAGGCGAGGCTCTGGATTGGGGCTCCTACCGATCTGGAGCTCATGGTGATGCATGTGACGGGGAGCAACGCAGTCGGGCCGGGAGGGCCTACCATGGGCTTCGCAGGGCCGCGGCGGAGGGAAGTGGGCAAGGGCCACGTGGCGCCGTCCCGTTGGCTGCGGGCGACTGCGTGGTGACGGCTGGCCACTAGGGGCGCGCCATTTGGCAACGGCGAGGTGGCAGCACGGAGGAGGCCAAGTGGCGGCGGCGGAGCGGATCTAGCGGCGACAATTTGCGGGTGGAGGCTAGGGCTGCACGGAAAAAGAGGAGGAGGGTGGAAGAAGGCCAAAAATGGACTAGGGGGTGTCCATATATAGCATGAGGAGCTAGGGTTGTGGGTTTTGCTCCGTTTCGGAGCCGTTCGATCGCCATCGGACGGTCCGAAGCATAGGGGGTAGGTAGGTGGGTTAGATGGACTGTGTAGAGGGGCTTGGGCTGAGAGGAGAGGAAAGAAGACAGCCTGGCAACCTTTTCCGGAGACCGAAAACGTCCGACGTTTGACCGGCTATAATGCCGCTATAAGTTTAATGGTTGGGCTACCAAACGAGCTCCGAATACGATGAAACTTGGCAGGCGGCCTACCTACAACATAACAAGACCACACGCCAACTCTCATCCCATTCTGAGAACATTTTTTTGCCACTTATAAAATAATATTACGGACATGCCGCGGGCGCTTGCAAGTGTGTCTAGGCTCAGAACGGACAACGGAAATAACGAGGAGACCAGGATGGATGCAAGTTTTAAGAACATGATGATGCAATGCACATGATGACATGGCAAGAAGCAACACGCAAGCAAAAGACAAGGCAACAACAGCGCATAACTGGAAGAAACCTGGCGCAACGGACTCGGGGCGTCACAAGAAGGGCCTGGTGCAATGTCGAGATGTAGGGAAGCCATGGTTGGTGAAGTGGCATCTTCTTCTTCATCGACGACTCTCGCAACAACAGTTGCAGCCGAAGACGAGTACTCAGAATCCTCTATTAATGGAGTGAGGCGCCAGCTTGCATTGCGTGGAGGTCTGGAATCAAATTCGAAGCCCTCAACAAAGCCATCTTCGCGAAGATCTTCTTCAGGGCATAGTAGTGTGAGACTCTTCCAGGACCGCCGACAGGCTTCATGGGCAACGAACGATTTCTTGGTGGCCAAGTTTCTGCTGTGATTGACATCCACCAAGATGCTCTGCATCTGACGCTTGAGCCAGTCATGATGCTTATCCTGCTTCTGATGTAAGGCCACAAGAAGCTCTCGGTCATTGAGAACAAGAGTACGATTCCAAGGCCTTTGAGCAATTGGACTGTCAGTGGCTTCAGTGTTTGCACGGTGAGGCACACGTATATTGCCAGCCAGAGGATAAGCAGGAGTTGCAACATTGGGGACATGAATTCCTTTTATTGGCTGCGTGAAGCTTTGATGATCAACATTATGAAGATATAGCGGCTCCTTGGGAGGCTCTGGGTAGATGGCTTTGACGGACAGATCGACCTCAGGCAGAAAGACAAGATGGTTGTGCACTGAGGGCTGATAGTCAACAGAAGAGTGGAGCTTGATCAGGAGCATCACCCATGGAGCATAAAACTTCAGGCCAAACAGATCAATCCCAGATGCAGCAAGTTGCCTGATGAAGAAATCCTGGGTGTTGAATCTGATGCCATTGATGATGTAAAACACCAAAGTCTTCATGGGTCCTTCAAGTTTGGCTTCAGCAGTATATCCCTTGATTGGCCATAGAGTACGCCTCAGAATATGATAGACTATGAGTGGAAAGTACTCGAGGTCTTTGACGAAGAATTCTT